>NW_027442652.1:0-91829 GCF_048569485.1 Anomaloglossus baeobatrachus | reverse complement strand
CTGCCCTCCCCAGTGATGTCTCCCACCCCCCCAGTGATGTCTCCCACCCCCCCAGTGATGTCTCCCACCCTCCCCAGTGATGTCTCCCACCCTCCCCATTGATGTCTCCCGTCCCCCCAGTGATGTCTCCCGCCCCCCCAGTGATGTCTCCTGCCCCCCCCAGTGATGTCTCCCGCCCCCCCAGTGATTTCTCCACCCCCCCAGTGATGTCTCCCCCCCCTCAGTGATGTCTCCCTCCCCTCAGTGATGTCTGTGCCCCAAGCCCCTCTTGTCATGTCTGTGCCCCCAGCCCCTCTTGTGATGTCTGTGCCCCCAGCCCATCTTGTGATGTCTGTGCCCCCAGCCCCTCTTGCGTTGTGTACGCCCCAGCAACCACTCTTGCATTGTGTGCAACCCAGCAGTCCCTCTTGCGTTGTGTGCGCCCCAGCAGCCCCTCTTGCGTTGTGTGCGCCCCAGCAGCCCCTCTTGCGTTGTTTACGCCCCAGCAGCCCCTCTTGCATTGTGTACGCCCCAGCAGCCCCTCTTGTGTTTATGTCTCCAACTCCTCTTGTGTTGTGTATGCCCCCCAGCCCCTCAGCCCCTCTTGTGTTGTGTTTGCCTCCAGCGTCTCCTGTGATGTGTATGTCCAGGACATGCTGGGGGCATACACATCACAGGAGACACTGGGGACATACACAGCACAGGAGGGGCTGGGGGCATTTACATCACAGGGGGTATATATATGTCCCCAGCTCCTCATGTGATATATGTGCCTTCAGTATCTCCTGTGATGTATATACAGCAGTCCCAGCGTCTCCTATCTGATGTGTATACGTCAGTCCCAGCGTCTCCTATGTGATGTATATGCCCTCAGCCCCTCCAGTTATGTATGTTCCTCCAGCGTCTCCTGTGATGTATATACAAAGAGTTGACTGCGCTCCACACCGAGACAAATCTGGAAAAGCAGTTGTCAGAAGCAACATGATTAGTATTGCCGAACATCACAGTCGAACCAAAGAGAAACAGCTTCGACCACCACAGTAAGGGTGAGTTAATTAATTGTTTGGCCATATATAGCACTGTTATTTTCACATTGATAATTTGGTGCGGCCCCCGAAGGTTCGTAGAAATTGCCAAATGGCCCCCGGTAGTAAAAAGGTTCCCCACCCCTGCTGTAGGGATTTAAGAACACAAGGAGTGACAGTAGTCACTGACGTGACAGGTGCCACCGAGGTATGGTCCATATGCATTGGTAAAGGACTCCTCAACTCTAGGCCCGTTCACTGCTTCTTGGTCAGCTGTACCTGTGCGGGGATCTCCATCCGATTCCATCAGCTCAAATCTAGACTTTATCTTCAGCGTACCTAGCTCATTTGACAACGGGAAAGATCTACATTCTACATACACATTCAACTATTTTACCTACTTCTGCTCCACCCACCAGAGAGGGCATTAATACATCACTTCCTCCTGTACCGATAGGAGGGGAGGGAGTGGTTCAAATTTAGACTACATCATGCTGTGTAAACTGTAGCATATCCAGTGCAGAATCGACCAGCATCTGATTCCATCTATAAAAACAAAAACTAAAAGAAATATGACTTAGATCATTCTTATAACAAACATATTTTATAGTAGTCCAGTAAACATGATATAATTGTTGCAAAAGAAAGGCCAGCTTTAAAGCCTATCCAATATGTCTGCTGCGCCTTCTTCTGCTGGAAAATATAATAAATATATTCTTCCCCCCCATTATTTTTTGGTTTTATGTACCAATTTGACAAAATGTATAGTTTTATAACAGCAGACAATATGATTAAACAAATGATGAATATAACTTATACACTTCTGGGGAATTTTGAAACATTACAATAGACAACACGGTTCGTATATATTCTGTATCTATAAAAGAAAGTAATTAATACTGGCAGTTTGTATGCAGAAACACAAAACAAAAACATGACCATAAAAACAAAAAAAAACTAATTTGCATATTTCAATTTTTTTTGTTTCTGAAAAATTAATTTAATTATTTAGGTATTAGCAGGATACTATTAATAATCTGCTGTGAAATTTTGAACTGTAAGGGTTAAACAAAACCCACCCTACCAGCCGAGAAAATCACTTATCAGTAAAAAGTGAAACACATGCAGCCCTTTAAATCTATACTGAAACCATTTTTTTTTTCCTTTTTCTCTACTTTGTCAGTTTTTTTTTTTTTTCTCTACAACTTCTAATAAACTACAGTCTGCTGTAGCTTACAATGATTACACCCTCCCATTCATCCCTGCGGGCTTATATAGGCCCCCACCTCAGTGCGCGGTGTCAGAATGGCTGGTGGGAAAAAAAACAACATTACAGATACTGGAAAGCCCATGGACAGAACTTTTATTATAGTCACAGAAAATAACTTTCACTACAGAAACATATATTACAGAAACTCTAAGATTGATGGGGTGGAATGGAAAGCATCATTAGAACGGGTGGCTTGGGATAGGGATCACTGGAGCTAACAGGAAAACTGGAGGGGGGCAGAAAGGAAGGGGGGCAAGCATTCCGGGGCTCTCCTTTGTTTCATTAGAGGAGGTTGGGGCAGACTCGTGGGTGCAGCCCGGACTGTGGGCGGTATCTTGGGAGATCTGCTGGGGCTGATTTAAAGGGATACTGTGATACTCTGGGAAAAGACACACCTGGCTTCAGGTGGATCATTAATAAATCTACAGGGAATTTACCCACATCATTAGGCCCTTTTGACCATAATTTTTTGCACATGGAATAGAGAGAATTACAATAGGGAGTGCCTGTAGGGGGCAAGTCTCTTCACACCCTTCTGGGGAATTTAGTTTAATTAGGGTGAGAGTAATACCTCCTTCACCATCATAATTTATGGCGGCCTTTAATTTATTTAACAAATCAGATTTTAGTAAATTAACTAGACAGATTATTTTTTTGACAGCACAAACTGGTTGTAAATTATTGGGAAAGATACTACCGGTAGAGGAATGGTCAGAGTATGCGTAGTGGGTAATCCATCTACGCCCACCAGGGTAAGGACGTCATTAGGAAAAGGTAGGGTGTGATCAGGTGGTATATCAAATATTTTAAGAATAGAATTGGCTGCCCTAGTGTCCACCATAAATTTAATAGGGGCCCCTGCGACATCTAAAGTTACACATGTATAAAACCCCTGGTTTGAACTGACCATCACAGTAGAATCTGGTTGGCCACACCTTCATTGTGGATTTATGTGCTGCAGGTTTTGGTCATGGTTTTGAGGGTACATAACCATAAATTGGGATTGTGGAGTTCAACACTCTCTCCGATAGTGACTGGGCTGGCCACAACGCCAACTTCTCAAATACTAGCTTTGTTGGCCACGTTGATTATTGCCAAAATGCTGATTGGATCTGATGTTAGACCGGTAAAGATTCACAATAGGGTTTGGTTGCTGTTAGATACACTGTGGCTTTAAGGGCCAAAAACTGTCTCCCGCTTTTACCTTGGTGAGATTGACAAAGTTCTTCTGAGCAGCTAAATACCACTGATGGACCTGTAGCATTTCCCTATAAAATCGCATAGGGTTAATTTCGGGATCTGGCAGGCGGTGGATTAATGCTGCTGGCTGGGTGGAGTTGAAGGGGACATATTTGGGTGTGGACTGTTCCTCGTCGGGTTCGGAGTCTACTGAATACTCCGAATGGCTTTCTGTGTCAGTCTTGACTGACACATGAGGTACTGTTGGCAAGGGAACCGAGTCCTCTCGTTGAGCTGTTGCTACTGCTTGATAGACAGCAAGTTCTCCATCCAACACTAACCTGACCTCCTCCAAATGAAAATTAGAACCTCTGATTGTAGACAATATGCTTTCAACAATGGAGCCTTCTCCACAGGAAAACCAAATAAACCAGCAGATATCAAGGGCAGTGAAACACTTCTACGGGTCAGCAAAGTAACATCCAGATTAGAGACATAAACAATTGAATGGTTTATACAGTTCCTGAGAACATTTTCAGAATCCCGGGGATGCATGGGATCAAACTGGGGGCCTACAGCATGAACAATATAGGCTGCCGGAAGGGTACGTCCTCAAGTTACACCATTCAACACAACCATGCTGTCTGACATATTCATCTGATTCTTGTTCGATTATTTGACCACCCTGCAAAACTATTTGCCGGGCCACACCCCCAGCATGATGCAAATTTGAATTAGCCGGATTAACATACACCCCTGTCTCCTGTGTAAGCAAATCTCCCATCCCTATCCTAAACAAAATCCGAGCCCCTCCGGGCGTAGCAAGCAACTGAACATATCGTGGGTTAAACAACTCTGGACGGGGCCGGGATCGTTCGGAGTAAGGCTCACTGTGTATCCTATAGGAAGGAGGGGGATGCAAGGGGAGGGGATTGGTGCCTGAGGAGTGTGGCATCAGACTGGCCGGTGGGGGGGGAGACGGCATTGTAGGTATGGGAGGGACCAGGGGTATGGGTGTGGATAACAGCTCCTGAGTCTGTTCGGTTGTTTTCTGATGTAGAGGAGGCACATAGTAACCTCCTCCCGGAGTTAAAACAGGGAGGATTGGGACAGGCGATGAGCTGCACAATTATTACAGCCATCTCTCCAGTCTGTGTTCTGATAGCCACACTGGTAACATGTGCAGCTAGCTGGGTCGTATGGGGGTGGTTTCTCAATTGGTATTTCTGGATGAATAGAGGCAGGAGTGGGCGGGGTCAGTGTGGGAATAGTGGGCGTTGGCTTTACTAACTGTGAGGTGGGTGCTGGGACAGAGGGAACTAAGGCCAGTGTGGGCTGTACAGAAAGAGTTAAGGGATTCTGGCCAGTGGGTGGGACTGCAGCATCTATGAGGGAAATAGAATGGGGATCAGGTTGTGGGGCAGCAACAAAACAACCTGCCGGAGGACCCTCATATCCGTCCTCAGACTTGGGTGACCTATAGTAAAACACAACATCCCCTTGCTCATCTTCATCTTTGACCTCAATATATCCTTCTGATAGCAATGCCTACGATACTCTACCAAACAACTTCGCATCAAGCAACAATCTCTTGTTACCTTCAGGCCTTTCAGCTTTCTTTCTGAACATTTTTGCTATCTTGGTGGTGTCCGGATTACACTAATTTATGACTATGCGGTGTGCGTTATAGTCTGGCCGGAACTTAAGGTCACACCTCTATACTAGCTGGCTACTCCTCAGCTATATAGTAATAAGGGTCCCGTGTCACTGAGGAGGGTTACAAAATGTATTCCCTCTGGACTTGGTCAGCCGCACCAATATTTTTTATTGTCCTAACTCACTATCTTCGGTCATGTGAAAATCTTCCGTGTCACGGAGGAGGTCGTACAAGAATGCATATGCACATACAAACAAGTCCCAGCCTCCGGACTTGGTCAGCTGTACCAATTTTTAAACATCCTAACTCGCTATCTTCGGTCACGGGAACCCCCCCCAGATAATACTGAATCAGACAATGATCACACAAAACGTGTTCACTGTATGAGCCAATGTCATAGACTTGACTCGTGTATTGAAAGAGACTCAATTATACAGAATGCAACATTTACCTTGAAACTAGAACAGGGAGTAGGAAGTATTCAACTGCCCAGTTTTTCCCAGTATGTTATAAAATACCTCTCTGCTCATTATTCCTTCTTTCTGTGTGTGAAACCACTGATAAGTCTCCGAATTAACTTGATGAATATCTCCCTTGTTCATTTGTACCTTGGCTTCATCATCTTCTCAGTTAACCCTTTCCTGAATATACAACCTAGAATCATATTATGGCGTCTGTGCAATTATCATATAGACACACAGATAATTATGCAATGACATCTACATTTTGATTATTTACATACACAGATATTCTTATTACGTTTGAACAAACAATTTATAGCTCAGGCTACCTTCACAGAACGTGACAGAATCCTGCACTGGAATCCGTTGCTAAATGCATGGCGACGGAATCCAGCACCATAGACATTCATTATGCCTCTTAACGGATCCTGATGGAATCCTGCGGAGTGCGTTTTTTTACAGCAACAAAAAACGTTACATTCAGCATTCCTTCCGCCCGACGGGCACTGACGGTCACCGTCAAAACAACTCAACCGCCGTGGGGCGGATGCAATGGAAGACCATCCGTTGCAATCCGCCCTTAATAGAAGCCTATGAGGAATAAACGGATTCCTGCAACGGTTACCGTAATTCCTCAAGGCGGCGGATTGCAACGGATGCCATTCAACGCAAGTGTGAAAACAGCCTTAGCTGTCATGTAAGCTGAAGTAACGGTGGCAATTGTATGGGCACATTTCCTGTGCCCCGCGCAATTGCCATGACTTATCCATACGTCATAGGCCGGGAAACCCTTCACATAGATTTGTATTAGCATTTTTCATTTGTGACTCTGAATAAACTGAAATGTCTCCATGAGTTTTCCATGGACAAACTGACATGTCAATAGCACCATAGATTATAATGTGTACATATTCTGTCCTTAAAAAAAACACGGATACTACACATACATACAACACGGGCATGTGAATGATGCCTCACACTTTGTGGGCAAGTATGGGAACTCATTAATCCTTCAATTCAGGTTTTTCTTTTTAATCCATTGCCACAGGAGTATACAATCTCATAACTAAATGGACAGTCTATTTCTGCATACATTTATTCAAAAATAGATTGTTCTAAGAGATTACTGAATTCATCGTAGATTATCAGAGTATGTAGCTGTTGTAACAAGCCAGTTCATGAAAGTCCAAAAAAAGACATGGTTGGTTGAATTTGGTGTGGAAGAAACTTCACTGGCCCTCAGTCTTGACCTTAAAAGGAACCAACCAGCAGGATTTTCATATATAAAGTAAAGCCAGTGCTATACTGGTGCTAGGGTCCAGGGGAGGGAACATGTAGGTCGGGACTTTATATCTATTCTCGCCCCTATCTGCCTGCCTGTCCTTTCTTTCCTTGTCGTTATCATGGACGTTAATTCAGTCGTTTGCGCATTTTCATTTGTAAATATTGTGCAGATCGTCTTCTTCTGGGTGTGGTCACGAGAACAGAAGATCCGAGGGCGCATGCAGCACCCTCACATAGTTCATATGACAGTCCTATACAGGAAGACACAGTGTTCACAAAGATGGAACCGGAGATAGCGCTATGCGCAAGCGCCGACTCCAATGCCATCTTAGTGAAGCGTTTTCTGTAATACTTATAAATGCTACTGCTCTCATGCCGGAATTAACGTCTATGACACCAACACGGGAAAGAAGGCCAGACAGACAGACAGGGGCGGGAATAGATAGCAAGACACTACACACATATTCCAGCCCCAGTTGTACCTATCAATCAAATAGCAGAGCATTGCTGGAAATTTCCCTTTGAGGCCGGGGTCAGTCAAGCATATGGCATCCGATGCGAGCAAAATGGATACAATATGCTAATGACACTCGGCCCAAACTCTGCTGTGAGTATAAGCAGAGTGTCATTCTACTGTGATGCGATTTTCTCACATGTCAGAATTAGAGCACAGGTGAAGAGAACATGGAGAGATTAATCTCTCCATCTTCTCCATTGCCTGTCCCTGTTTGTATTTGACTGTGATGACATCAGTGCAGTCCGATAATTCACACGCACCCAGAGACATTTATGGGTACGCATGATCCGATTTTCAGAGCCATTTGCAGCATGCTGCGATTGTTTAATCATGCCAAATCGGCATAAAAGAAAATTGCAGATCTGCTCTGCCTCATTGAATAACATTGGTGGGAGTGCAATGCGAGATTTTCTAGCATTGCACTCGTCTGTTTTAAACACTAATGTGAGCGCACCCTAACTCCATCAAACACCTTTAGGATGAACTTAGGGAATGCAAGCCAGGACCTTTTGTGCATCATAAGTGGCTGACCTGATTAATTGCTCTTATGGATGAATGGACAAAAATCTGCTTAGAAAGACCCCAAAATTCTTTAAAAAGCTTTCCACAAGAGTGGAAGCTGTAATATCTGCAAAGGGAAAGCAGCTCCATATTAACCCCTTAATGACTAGGGATGTACCGATACGTCATAGCAATTGTGAGGGCACAAGGGGCTGTGCGCCCGCGATTTGCAGCCGGTGACTCAGTTTACCCAACAGCCGAGCCCCTGCCCTCGTAACCAGGGATGGTTCCTGATGCGCTCCCCTCTGATCGGGACCCCCACGATGTAATTGCGAGGGCCCTATCAATGTCTTAGTGACTCGAGGTCATCATGATGACTTCCGGGTCACCTGACTACAGAGAGCTTATGGAGAACCTGTGTGATAATGCCTGCAGTGTGATCACACAGTCTTTCTCAGTGCAGCGCTGACAGCTGCAATGTCCTGCAGTGATCGAGCACTGCAGAACATTGCATCTGCGAACATAGCATTGTGGTGTTCTGTCCCATAAAGGGTCTAAGTAAAAAAGGAAAAAAAAAGTTTTTTTTTAAAGTATATATCTTAAAAAAAAATCAGAAAATAATGAAGAAAAATAATAAAAATAGTCCACTTTTATTTGTGTAAAAAATAAATAAATAAGTACACATATTTGGCATTGTCGCGTTCATAACAATCCGAGCTAACCCCTTCAGTGTACTTGATAAAAAAAAATGAAAAACAATGTCTTTTTAACATACAGCTGTCAAAAAAAGGGAATAAAACGTGATCAAAAAGTCATATATAAATGAAACTGGTACAGATGAAAACATCATCTTGTCCTGCAAACAACAAGCCACCATACAGCTTTATTAGCCAAAAAATAAAAATGTTATAGCTGTCAAAATACAGCAATGCAAAAACTGTTTTTTTCCGTGGAAAATAGTTTTTATGGTGTAAAAGCAGCAAAACAAAAAAACCTGTATAAATATGGTATCGCAGTAATCATACTGGCCTTCAGAATAAAGCTATCTTATCACTTTTACAGCACGGTAAACAACGGAAAAAAAACAACATATTCCTGAGTTGCTGTTTCTTCTTGATTCTGCCTCACAAAAAGTGAAATTAGAAAGCAATCAAAAATTATGTGGCCAAAAATGGTATCAATAAAAACTCCAACTCATCCTGCAAAAAAAGTCCTCACATGACTGAATAAAAAAAACTATAGCCTTCAAAATCTGGTGATGCAAAAAAACTTTGTTTTGTAAAGAGCGTTTTTTAATGTGATCGTTGCCAAACATAAAAAAAACTATATAAATCTGGAATCTCAGTAATCGTACTGACCAGAGGAATAAAGCCACCTAATCACCTATACTGCAAGGTGAACGGTGTAAAAAATTAAATAAAGAAAGCCAGTAGTTCAACTGCTGTTGATTTGTTCATTCTGTCTCTAAAAGAACGCAGTACGGCGCGGGTCATATTTATCCTGTGCTCTACTCTGAGCGCTTGCATCGGGATTACCTTTAAGGGTGCTTGCCCTCAAGAAGGAATAGCAGCATATTGGATGCTCCGTATTTTCACTGTGTCCAAACCGCTGCATTGTGCGGTACAAGCACAGTGGATGGATTGATATACAGTCATATGAAAAAGTTTGGGCACCCCTATTAATATTAACCTTTTTTCTTCATAACAATTTGGGTTTTTGCAACAGCTATTTCAGTTTCATATATCTAATAACTGATGGACTCAGTAATATTTTTGGATTGAAATGAGGTTTATTGTACTAACAGAAAATGGGCAATCCGCATTTAAACAAAATTTGACCGGTACAAAAGTATAGGCACCTCAACATAAAAGTGACATTAATATTTTGTAGATCCTCCTTTTGCAAAAATAACAGCCTCTAGTCGCTTCCTGTAGCTTTTAATGAGTTCCTGGATCCTGGATGAAGGTCTATTTGACCATTCCTGTTTACAAAACAATTCCAGTTCAGTTAAGTTTGATGGTCGCCGAGCATGAATAGCATGCTTCAAATCATCCCACAGATGTTCAATGATATTCAGGTCTGGGGACTGGGATGGCCATTCCAGAACATTGTAATTGTTCCCCTGCATGAATGCCTGAGTAGATTTGGAGCGGTGTTTTGGATCATTGTCTTGCTGAAATATCCCTACGTAGCTTCAACTTCGTCACTGATTCTTGCACATTATTGTCAAGAATCTGCTGATACTGAGTTGAATCCATGCGACCCTCAACTTTAACAAGATTCCCGGTGCCGGCATTTGCCACACAGCCCTAAAGCATGATGGAACCTTCATCAAATTTTACTGTGGGTAGCAAGTGCTTTTCTTGGAATGCCGTGTTTTTTTGCCTCCATGCATAACGCCTTTTTGTATGACCAAACAACTCAATCTTTGTTTCATCAGTCCACAAGACCTTCTTCCAAAATGTAACTGGATTGTCCAAATGTGCTTTTGCATACCTCAGGCGACTCTGTTTGTGGCGTGCTTGCAGAAACGGCTTCTTTCGCATCACTCTCCCATACAGCTTCTCCTTGTACAACGTGCGCTGTATTGTTGACCGATGCACATTGACACCATCTGCAGAAAGATGAAGCTGCAGGTCTTTGGAGGTGGTCTGTGGATTGTCCTTGACTGTTCTCACCATTCTTCTTCTCTGCCTTTCTGATATTTTTCTTGGCCTGCCACTTCTGGGCGTAACAAGAACTGTACCTGTGTTCTTCCATTTCCTTACTATGTTCCTCACAGTGGAAACTGACAGTTTAAATCTCTGAGATAACTTTTTGTATCCTTCCCCTGAACAACTATGTTGAATAATCTTTGTTTTCAGATCATTTGAGAGTTGTTTTGAGGAGCCCATGATGCCACACTTCATAGGAGATTCAAATAGGAGAACAACTTGCAAGTGGCCACCTTAAATACCTTTTCTCATGATTGGATACACCTGCCTATGAAATTCAAACCTCATAAGCTTACAAAACCAATTTAGTGCTTTAGTAAGTCAGTAAAAAGTAGTTAGGAGTGTTCAAATCAAGAAATTGATAAGGGTGCCCATACTTTTGCACCGGTCAAATTTTGTTTAAATGCGGATTGCACATTTTTTGTTAGTACAATAAACTTCATTTCAATCCAGAAATATTACTGAGTCCATCAGTTATTAGATATATGAAACTGAAATAGCTGTTGCAAAAACCCAAATTGTTATAAAGAAAAAAGGTTAACTTTAATAGGGGTGCCCAAACTTTTTCATTTGACTGTAAATCCCATGTCCAATGTACTTCTTTTCTATACATCGTAAACTGACCTGTGGAGCTGCTTCCCTAGATGCAGTATTTATGCTGCAGAGATGCGAGTGTTCTCAGCTGGGAAAACAGAGTGAAAGTCCACAGTGTCCCAAACCCTGATCGTGGGCATGGGCAGCTGCCGCCTCCTGAGTAGTGCACTTGTGTCTCTGCGGGAGAAGACACTCTGCATCCAGAACATGGCGTGTGTTGATCGCGGGCACATACCCTAGAGACTAAATCATTACTACTCCTGTAGTTGAATTCCCAGAGGGGTGAAATTTCCAAAATGTGGTCACTTGAGGGGGATTTCTTCTTTTCTGGCACATGGTGGCTCTGCAAATGGTGTCCACAAACTATTCTAGGAAAATCTGTGCTCCAAAAATCAAATGGTGCTCCTTCCTCTCTGAGCCCTGTCGTGTAGCCAAACACTACTGTAAAATGACATGTGGGGTATTGTCATGTTCAGGAGAAATTGTGTAACACATTATAGGACATTTTTTACCTATTCCCCTTGTGCAAATTGGAAATTTGGGGTTAGCACAACATTGTAGTTGTAAAAATGTAATTATTTTTGTTTACCGCCCAATTGTATAAAATTTGTTTGCTCACTGTACCTCTGAATGAATTTATTGAGGGGTGCAGTTTGTAAAATGGGGTCACTGTGGGAGATTTCTGCTGTTTTGGCACTTGAGGGGCTCTACCAATGTGACATGGCACCCACAAACCATTTTAACTAAATCTGCACTCCAATATGGCACTCTTTCTCTTCTTCATTTTGTACTGTGCCTCAAAAGTAGTTTTCCACCACATTTCGGGTACTGGCTAAAGCCTGCTTTACACGCTTCAATAGATCTTTCAATCTGTCGTCGGGGTCAAGTTGTAAGTGACGCACATCCGGCATCGTTCGTGACGTATTTGCGTGTGACACCTACGTGCGATCAAGATTGAACCAAATACGTTGATCTTATACACGTCGTTTATTTCTCTAACATTGTACGTTTTATTGCACGAACCTAGTCATTTGAAACGTGTGACATCCCTCATACGATTTTGTTATTCCAACTTTGTGACGTCAATGCTAGCCGTGTGTGCGTGTGTAATGCCCGTTTTTTTCGTTACTATAAAAGGCCTTCAGGCCTCCAACACACATCCGTTAAAACCACGTGCGTGTAATATGGGCCATTTTTCAGGTCCTTTTTTTGTTTTTTTGTCGTGTTTTTTGGTCCGTGTGGGCTATGTGTGACCGGCATATGCTAGCCATGTGTGCGTGTGTAATGCCCGTGTGTGCGTGTGATGTTTAACTGACGTGTGAATGTTTATTCCGTGTGAAATGTTCCGTGTTTAATGTTAAAAGTCGTTTTTGATTACCCGTTGACAGCAGACAGAGTTGCGCGCAGAGAATGAACTCGGGTGAACTTCACCCGACTTCATTGTCATGCCGCGGCTCTGTCTGTGTCGCGTCCTGATTAGCGGTCACCTGTGAAGGATTCACCGGTGACCGCTAATCCCCAGAGTGACTGAATTGAGCAGCCCTCTCTCATACTCACCGTTCCCCGATCTCCGGCGCGGCGCTGCACAGCTGTTATAAAAACTCCGGAGGCTTTTACTATTTTGAAAAAGCCGTCCGCTCATTAAACAATCTCGTATTCCCTGCTTTCCCCGCCCACCGGCAGATATGATTGGTTGCGGTGAGACACACCCACACGCTGAGTGACAGCTGTCTCACTGCAACCAATCACAGCCGCCGGTGGGCGTGTCAGTATGGAGCAGAGAAATAAATAAATAATTTTAAAAAATCGACGTGCGGTTCCCTCCATTTTGATACCAGCCAGGGTAAAGCCAAATGGCTGAAGGCTGGTATTCTCAGGATGGGGAGCCCCAAGTTATGGGGAGCCCCCCAGTCTAACAATATCAGCCAGCAGCCGCCCAGAATGGCCGCATCCATTTGATGCGACTGTTCTGGGACTGTACCCGGCTCTTCTCGATTTGCCCTGGTGCGTTAGCAATCGGGGTAATAAGGAGTTAATGGCAGCCCATAGCTGCCAATAAGTCCTAGATTAATCATTCCAGGCGTCTATGAGACACCCCCAATGATTAACCTGTAATGTAAAGTTAATAAATACACACAGTGAAAAAATCCTTTATTAGAAATAATAAACACTAACAAATACCCTCGTTCACCACTTTATTAAGTCCCCAAAAACCCATCCATGTCCGGCGTAATCCACGGAGGTCCCACGTCGCTTCCAGCTCTGCTACATGAAGGGGCCAGGAGCTGCAGAAGACACCGCCGCTCCTGACAGCTCCACGCAGCAACTGAAGATAGCAGCGCGATCAGCTGTGCTGTCACTGAGGTTACTCGCGGCCACCGCTGGATCCTCCACCTGTGACCGCAACTCACCTGTGACTTCATCGCTGTCACTCGGGCGACTTGCTGTGACAGTTGGAGGATCCAGCGGTGGCCGCGAGTTACCTCAGTGACAGCTCAGCTGATCGCGCGGCTCTCTTCAGTTGCTGCGTGGAGCTGACAGGAGCGGCGGTGTCTTCTGCAGCTCCTGGCCCCTTCATGTAGCAGAGCTGGAAGCGACGCGGGACCTCCGTGGATTACGCCGGACATGGATGGGTTTTTGCGGACTTAATAAAGTGGTGAATATGTGGTGTATTTGTTAGTGTTTATTATTTCAAATAAAGGATTTTTTCACTGTGTGTGTTTTTTAACTTTACATTACAGGTTAATCATTGGGGGTTTCTCATAGACGCCTGGAATGATTAATCTAGGACTTATTGGCAGCTATGAGCTGCCATTAACTCCTTATTACCCCGATTGCCAACGCACCAGGGCAAATCGGGAAGAGCCGGGTACAGTCCCAGAACAGTCGCATCAAATGGATGCGGCCATTCTGGGTGGCTGCTGGCTGATATTGTTAGGCTGGGGGGGCTCCCCATAACGTGGGGATCCCCATCCTGAGAATACCAGCCTTCAGCCGTTTGGCTTTACATTGGCTGGTATCAAAATGGGGGGAATCGCATGTCGATTTTTTTTAATTATTTATTTATTTATTTCTCTGCTCCATATTGACACGCCCACCGGCGGCTGTGATTGGTTGCAGTGAGACAGCTGTCACTCAGCGTGTGGGCGTGTCTCACTGCAACCAATCATATTTGCCGGTGGGCGGGGAAAGCAGGGAATACGAGATTGTTTAATGAGCGGACGGCTTTTTCAAAATAGTAAAAGCCGCCGGAGTTTTTATAACAGCTGTGCAGCGCCGCGCCGGAGATCGGGGAACGGTGAGTATGAGAGAGGGCTGCTCAATTCAGTCACTCTGGGGATTAGCGGTCACCGGTGAATCCTTCACAGGTGACCGCTAATCAGGACGCGACACAGACAGAGCCGCGGCATGACAATGAAGTCGGGTGAAGTTCACCCGAGTTCATTCTCTGCGCGCAACTCTGTCTGCTGTAAACGGGTAATCAAAACGACTTTTAACATTAAACACGGAACATGTCACACGGAATAAACATTCACACGTCAGTTAAACATCACACGCACACACGGGCATTACACACGCACACATGGCTAGCATACGCCGGTCACACATAGCCCACACGGCCTAAAAGACACAACAAAAAAACAAAAAAAGGACCTGAAAAATGGCCCATATTACATGCATGTGGTTTTAACGGATGTGTGTTGGAGGCCTGAAGGCCTTTTATAGTAACGAAAAAAACGTTCTTCAGTCAGGTGTGGTTGATTAAACAATTTACTCACGTTAATGCGTTAATTGATGGTTTGAGTGAAAAAAAAAGGGTGTCAACTTTGGGGCAAATTTGCATAAGACACGGGAAAAAAAAAAAACCTCAATGAACACATGAGCGAAAAAAATCGCACGAAAAATTGATCAATTAAACAAATACTGCTAATACTCATGTGACAGCAAATAAACGAACTACGTGCGATCTCATTAGATCGCATATGCGACCTGCGCGTGTCACATCGCATACGAGATCGCACACGCAATTGCAACGTGTAAAGCTTGCTTAACTCAGGAGAAATTGCACAATAATTTGTATGGTTCACTATCTCCTTTTACCCTAGTTTATTTGAAAAATTTGGCGTTAACACAACATTTTTGTGGTTTAAAAATTATTTATTTAATTTTCACAGCTTACAAAATTCTGTGAAGCCCTCGGGGGTTCCAGGTGCTTACCAACCATCTAGATAAATTCCTTGAAGTCTAGTTTCCAAAATTTAGTCACTTGTGGGGGAGCCCCACAGTTTAGACACATCAGGGAGTCTCCAAAGGCGATATGGCGTCCGCTAATGATTTTAGCTAATTTTGCTTTTAAAAATTCAAATGAAGCTCCTTCCCTTCCAAGCCCTGCAGTGCGCCGATACAATTGATTTCCACCACATATGGGGTACTTAGGAGAAATTGCACAATACATTTTATGGTGCATTTTTTCCTGATATCCTTGTGAAAGTGCAAACTTTTATGTTTTAAGTAAAATTTTTGTGTTAAAAAAAAATAAAAAAAATCATTTTTTCCTTCCACATTGCTTTGGTTCCTCTGAAGCACTTAAAGGATTTATAAACTTCTTGTATGTAATTTTAAGCAATGTGAGGGGTGCAGTTTTTAGAATGGTGTCACTTTTGGGTATTTTCTGTCACCTAGGCCTCTCAAAGTCACTTCAAATGTGATATGGGCCCTAAAAAAAATGTTTTGTAATTTTTGTTGGAAAATTGAGAAATTGCTAATGAACTTTGAACCCTTCTAACTTCCTAATAAAAAAAATTGTTTAAAAAGTTGTGCTGGTGTAAAGTGGACATGTGGGAACTATTTTCTGACTTAACTCAGATTTATAAAAATGTCCAATATTTTCATAAATAAATGCAAAAGTATCGGCCTAAATTTGCAACTATCATGAAGTACAATATGTCACAAAAAATGTCAGAATCACTGGGATCTGTTGAAGTGTTCCAGAGTTATTACCTGTTAGGGCTTGTTCGCACGTACCTGCTGATTATTCTGCAGCGATTTGACAGCACATGTGCGCTTCAAATCGCTGCAGAAACACTGCGTAATGGATGCATTTTTTCTGTAGAAAAAAAGCCGATTTCATGCGCTCTGGCTTCTGCCCCCACCATAGACAGAGTGGGAGCAGCATCCAAAGCGCACAAATAATTGACATGCTTTATGAACGCACAGATTTGGGTCAAAATTTTAGCATCCAAATCGCTTCATTCAAAAAAGCAACGTGCGCAAGTATCATGCACAATCTACATAGATTGTGCAGGGGACGCAGGACGCATGCATTTACGCTGCAGTGCAATACGCATGAGCCCTAAAATTGACACTGGTCAGAATCGTAAAAAATAGCCCGGTCATTAAGGTGTTTTTAGGCCTAGGGGGTGAAGGGGTTAATGACAAGGGATTGTGTTAGGGGTACTTCACACACAGCGAGATCGCTGCTGAGTCACGTTTTTTTGTGACCTCATTAGCGATCTCGCTGTGTGTGACACTGAGCAGCGATCTGGACCCTGCTGTGAGATCGCTGCTCGTTACACACAGCCCTGGTTCGTTTTTTTATTATTGCTCTCCCGCTGATAAGCACAGATAGCTGTGTGTGACAGCGAGAGAGCAACAATCCTGAATGTGCAGGGAGCAGGAGCCGGCATGTGACAGCCTGCGGTAAGCTGTAACCAAGGTAAACATCGGGTAACCAAGGTGGTTACCCAATATTTACCTTCGTTACCAGCCTCCACAGCTCTCACGCTGCCAGCGCCGGCTCCTGCTCCCTGCACACGGTAAGCTAAGCGGTGTGCGCTGGTAACTAAGGTAAAGATCGGGTAACCATACCCGATGTTTACCTTAGTTACCAGTGTCTGCAGCTTCCAGACGCCGGCTCCGTGTAAGCGCAGCGTCGCTTGCACGTCGCTGCTGGCTGGGGGCTGGTCACTGGTCGCTGGTGAGATCTGCCTGTTTGACAGCTCACCAGCAACCATGTAGCGATGCAGCAGCGATCCTGACCAGGTCAGATCGCTGGTCGAATCGCTGCTGCATCGCTAAAGTGTGAAGGTACCCTTACAGGCAAAGTATATCTTTGTACCATGTTAGCCAGTAGAGATAAAAACATTGTTTAAAAGAACGGAGAGTCCTCAGTGGTTGATACCACTGAGGGGATTTAGCATGAGATTTCGTATAACTTCCCTGGGTGTAATGTGTAGGCATTCCAATACTTTTGTCCATATAGTATGTAATAGGTTCTGCTTCTTCCAAGGTTGGAGATTGCTCCTCTGGTATGTGAACTAGGATCATAATCACTTTTGGTTTATATTTTAGTAAAACGCAAACAAAGGGAGGAAATAAATGTCCCCAACAAGAGGCGCCTTTTGCAGCCATGGTAAGCCATATTTATATCTGTATCTTTTATTTTCCTTTGTTTTATTAACAACTCAAACACGGTACAGCTGACATAATGTACACCGTTACAGGTACATGGATGGTGACATTTTACACATAGTAATAGGCAGTCATGTAGTTTTCATGGCACCTGCTTTACCTAAAACAAAATAGTGTTGTTGTTCATACACCCTAGCATTTATACATTTAACAGATTTGTATTAAGTATACAGACAACTTAATCTAATCAAAGAACCTAAACAAAACAAAAGGCAACAATAACAGCTACACAGCATCTCAATATCCATATACTGCTGGACAGTATTCTAACACCTAGAGGGATCTATGTCACAATCATTCCCTTTAATCTTCTGTAAGTGTGTCGGGAAAGGAGTTCCACAGACTCCAGATTTTGTAGAATTTTTCTGGGCATCCCCTATTGTAATGCACCACCCATAGGGTATGATTTAATTAACTTATTTGACCCAAGACCGCACTGTTGGATCTGAACCTCCCATCCACCTTAGAGCTATCAACTTCCTAGCCATGAACAAGGTTTCCCTAAGAAATATTTTCATGTAATGATACCATGACTCCTGGTCCATTACCCCAGGGGTGGGATTGATACCATGACTCCTGGTCCATTACCCCAGGGGTGGGATTCAATTTTTTAACAACAGGTTCTCTGTAAACCCCGCACATTTGAAAACCACACCGATTATGTAACCACAGCCATTTTGTTAGCCACACCCATTTTCACGCACTTTCCTCAACCAAAAAATACAAGTAATTTAAAGTAAAATCTCTTGCCCCTTCTTACCCTCCTGTACCTTCACTCTCCTGTCCAGTACCAGTTGTTCCAGTCACTGTCAGTCATATTGAATTAAATGGCTTTTCTACAATTTTTAAAAATTATTACTAAAGGAGCCCTGCTAAAATTGGAATGGACGACCTTCCCCATACAGATCTCATCCCATGTGGTCTCTTACCCCTGCAGATCCCATCCCATTATAGCCTTTTCCCCCCTGCAGATCCCATCCCAATATGGCCTTTTCCCCTTGCAGATCCAATCCCATGTGGCCTCTTTCCCCCTTCAGATCCCATCCCATGTGGCCTCTTTCCCCCTGCAGATCCCATCCCATTATGGCCTCTTTCCCCCTGCACATCCCATCTCATTATGGCCTCTTTCCCTCTGCACATCCCATCCCATTATGGCCTCTTTCCCCAGCAGATCCCATCTCATTATGGGCTCTTTCCCCCTGCACATCCCATCCCATCATGGCCTCTTTCCCCTGCAGATCCCATCCCATCATGACCTCTTTCCCCTGCAGATCCCATCCAGTCATGGCCTCTTTCCCCTGCAGATCCCATCCCGTCATGGCCTCTTTCCCCTGCAGATCCCATCCCATCATGGCCTCTTTCCCCTGCAGATCCCATCCCATCATGGCCTCTTTCCTCTGCAGATCCCATCCCATCATGGCCTCTTCCCCCTGCAGATCCCATCCCATCATGGCCTCTTTCCCCTTCAGATCCCATCCCATATGCTCCTTTTCCCCTGCAGATCCTGTCCCATATGTGTCCATTTCCCATATAGCTCCCTACTTATGCGGCTCCTCTCCCCATATAGCTCCTATCTTATGCGGCTCCTCTCCCCATATAGCTCCAATCTTATTTGGCTCCTCTCCCTGCTCCCTGCATCTTCGGCTCACTGAGCGCTTACCTGCTCCAAGCAGCGGTGGACTCTCCTCTGTCTTCCTCTGCTGCACTCTGCACACTGACACTGGCGCTGACAGACGGCAGTAGGAGGAGCAGCTAACTCCCCACACTGCCGGACCTCAACAGCGTCAGCGCGTCGCTGCACACCGGGTCAGGGAGCAGACAGGCTCCACTGAACCCGGAAGTGCGGCGCGGAGGTACGGGGATTCATTTGTGCTAGTGTCTTAAATACACTAACACAAATAAATACAGAACCGGATCGCCGGAGCTGTTTCTTGCCGGTTCGGGGAACCGGCTGCTATTTTAACAACCTATTCGCCCGAACCTGACAGAACCGGCTGAATCCCACCCCTGCATTACCCCAAACAGACACAGTAGTCACACGGAACAGGAATTGACACAACAGATGGGGATCTATACAGCATGTAGATCCAATTACTAAACTTAGTGCCAAAAGCGAATCTCTGGCGGCAGGCAGATAAGAATGGCCATTCCACCGAGTCAAATGTTTTGGCCGCGTCCAGCGAGGCCAAGGCCCACTCGTTTTCCTGGACCAACATAGTGTATTGCACTATGGACTGGACCCATCTAATATTTATAGAGTTGTTTTTCCCAGGCATTTATCCTGTTTCATCCGGGGACACTACATCTAGTATAACAGAATTAAGCTGGGACGCCAATATTTTGGTAAAAATCTTATAGTCAACGTTGACCAATGATATAGGGCGGTATGAGCCACAGTCCAGTGATCCTTTCCCTCCTTCCTCAGTACAAGAATATGCGCTTTGTATAGAGAGGCAGTTAGAGAGCCACCAAGAGTATGGTGTGAAAAAATATCAAGAAGGACTGGGGCCAAGGTGTCACAAATATTTGCCGTAAAAGTCTATTTGAAGGCCGTCTGGACCGGGAGATTTCCCTCTAGCCATATCTGAGATGGCTGTTGTTACTTCTTCTGTTGTTATGTCTGCCTCTAGAAATTCTCGTTGTGACTGACTCAACGTTTGACATTCTACATCTGACAAATATGCCAAACAATCCTGGACGCCATGAACACTTTTAGAGCTGTACAAAGTTTTATAGAACGTGTAGAAACATTGTGAGATGCCCTCAGGGGATGTGACAATCGAACCATCCGCCTTTGGTATAGCCAGTACTGTATTTGAAGCATTATGCTGCCTATCTATATATGCAAGTAATTTGTTTGACTCGTTCCCAAGTTCAAAGTATGACAGTCGGGTGAAGAATAGCTTACGTTTAGATTTAGTTTCAGAGTGTTGTACATATGTTCTATATGAGTGCAACCAAGCCGCCCTGTTCCCATTAGTTGGGCTAGATATATATCTTGCCTCCGAGTCCCTGAGTCTTCTTTCTATTATGTCATTCTCCACCCTTGTCATCCGTTTAAGATGTGCTATGGTCGAAGTTAAAGGGGTTATCCGGCTTCTTTGACTTCTTTTTTTAATTACCCTATGGGGCTACATTGGGGCAGGTAAGTAGATAGAGACCACTTACCTGCCCTGCTGTCAGCCCCTCTCCCCCGGCTCAGAGCGGTCATGTGCCCGCTCCTGCCGCGATTTTGCTGCTTCCGGTCATTTCATGTCAACATGGGCAGGACCATGTTGACATGCAAATGTGGAACAGCATGTCGCCTCCCTGCTGGGAAGTACAGTTCGTGGAGTCCCCCCCCCTTCCCTGCACCCTCCCACACATTCCCCCGCACCTCTGTTACTCTCCAGTAACCTCCCCCTGCACTGCTGTGGGGGTCCGTGACCTGGCGGCGGGGCCTGGCGGCAGCTGCCATGGTGTCAGCTCCAGCACCGGCCCCCCTGCTAAGGATCACACATTCAGATATACCGGCATCACAGATCACAGATGCCGGTACATTTGAAAGTGCTGATGAGAAGCAGCGCAGCGCTGCTTCTCATCACTGTCCCTCCCGCTGTCTGAGCTCTCTTCAGCACAGTGGTGACGTCAGAGCACAGACAGCACGCGAACGTGCAGGAGCGGCGGGGACCGAGGACGAGTGAGTATGTATTCCTTACATGTGTTCCCGATGGGGATGGGGGGCGGGCGGTGCAGAGCCATATGTGTGCGTGTGCAGAGCCATATGTGTGCGTGTGCAGAGCCATATGTGTGCGTGTGCAGAGCCATATGTGTGCAGAGCCCTATGTGTGCGTGTGCAGAGCCATATGTGTGCGTGTTCAGAGCCATATGTGTGCAGAGCCATATGTGTGCGTGTGCAGAGCCATATGTGTGCGGTACAGAGCCATATGTGTGCGGTGCAGAGCCATATGTGTGTGTGTGCGGTACAGAGCCATATGTGTGCGTGTGCGGTACTTAGACATATGTGTGTGTGTGCGGTGCAGAGCCATATGTGTGCATGTGAGGTACAGAGCCATATGTGTGCGTGTGCGGTACATAGCCATATGTGTGCGTGTGCGGTGCAGAGCCATATGTGTGCGGTGCAGAGCCATATGTGTGCGTGTGCGGTACAGAGCCATATGTGTGCGTGTGCGGTGCAGAGCCATATGTGTGCGGTGCAGAGCCATATGTGTGCGTGTGCGGTACAGAGCCATATGTGTGCGTGTGCGGTACATAGCCATATGTGTGCGTGTGCGGTGCAGAGCCATATGTGTGCGTGTGCGGTACAGAGCCATATGTGTGCATGTGCGGTACAGAGCCATATGTGTGCGGTACAGAGCCATATGTGTGCGGTACAGAGCCATATGTGTGCGTGTGCGGTGCACAGCCCGATGTGGGGTTGTTATTTGCAATGCTGTAGTGATAATAGGTCAGGTGCTGGGGCAGAATATACTGACAGGGAATGTGTGTGTGCAGGGGGCGGGCAGAGGGCGAGGCTGGACACTGGGGTGGGTGGTGACAGCTCTGACTGAGGTTCAGCACAGGAAGTGGTCATGTTTGCTGTATCTGAATGTAAACAAGAAGCTGCAGAGAATAAAGGGTGAATTCAAGAGGAACAAAAGTTAGAAAACAAAAAATAACAATGTAGGTGTGATTTATATGACAATACAGCACAGATTAGCTGAACAAAAATTTTTGAGTTTATGTCAGATAACTCTTTTAAGCATCCCTGAAGGTAAGCGTTGAGAGTGTCCCACACCAAATTATTGTTCAGGGTTTGAGTTGAGCTACTAAGAAGTCTTCTAGTTGGGCCAGGGTCCTATCACTTTGATTAGTTTGAACCAAAAGGGGTTTAACCGCCAAAGGGGTCTGTTAACATCAGATGTAAGAATGATATTCCCTGTACTCCATGTACCACATTGTCAACCCAGGCTGCCACGTTACTTGATCCAAAAATATAATCTAAACGTGACAGCGTGCACCTGAAGAATGACAGGTAACTCCCGGGTAGTAGGATGCCGTAATCCAACCTCTGTAGTACGGGTCCTCAAGTTCTTCATATCCTGGCGCAAAAGGCCAACTTCAGAATATACCTCCTCAATCTTCCCTGTAAGGGAGGTCTTAAGGGCCATTTACACAATGCGACATCGCTAACGATATATCGTTGCGGTTACGGTGTTTGTGACGCACATCCGGCACCGTTAGCGAGATCGCAGCGTGTGACAGGCAGGAGCTACCTTAAACGATCGCAAAAGAGACAAAAATCGTTGGTATATGAGAGGTCGTTCATTTACCAAAAATCGTTGTCTCGTACGTAGCGAGGTTGTTCCTCATTCCTGCGGCACCACACATCGCTATGTGTGACACCGCAGAAGCGACGATCATCTCCTTACCTTCGTCTACCGGCAATGAGGAAGGAAGGAGGTGGATGGCATGTTCCGGCCGCTCATCTCCACCTTCCTCTGTTATTGGACGGCCGTTTGTGATGTCGCTGTGACGCCAAACGCCCCTCCCCCTTGAAGGGGGGATTGTTCGGCGGGCACAGCGACGTCTAAGAACAGGTATGTGCTTGTGACGCTCCCATAGCGATAATGTTCGCTACGGCAGCGATCACCACATGTCGCACCAACAACGGGGGCGGGTGCTAATGCTTGCAACATCGCTAGCAATCGCTAGCGATGTCGCAGCGTGTAAAGCACCCTTTACATGGAGATATTGCCTGCATGAGCTGCTCGTACATTTGTCTCAGGGTTAAGTCATCTTGATCTCCATCCCCATCCCCCGTCAGCGCCTGGGCTTTGGAAGAAGCACGCCTCTTGGCCTTAGGAGTGTCTCCCTGACCATTCCTGGCAAACTCCTTGAGTTTATTGATGCCTCCAGATTGTTTAAGGGGACTCAGAATAGCTAGCTGGATCGTTGTATATTACACTCTCCACTCCTGCTGCACCCCAGTACACCTAATCCTGTGCCTCTGTAATATGTGTCCAGTGAAATGAGCACCTTTTCTCTCCTATCCAGCTCAGGCAGCCAGGAAGCATCTGTACATACATGTATCTACAGCAAAGGGTAGTCCCGAGTCAGCACAGCGCCTGATTGTTATAATCAGGAGTAATACAGGCCTCTCCAGCGTGGAGTCTTAATGTATATCTTTTTCGTACTATGTCAATGTCAGAGGGAGACCTGAGGGGCCTGTTTTTCAGAGCACCCACCCCAATCCTGCTGCCTCGGTTAATGGCTCGTTCACTGCTGCTGGCCCTTTGATGTGCCGGCTGCAGGCGGTGCAGCTGATGATAAAATTATTAGTGGCGCTCACCGATCTCCAGATCTCCCCTCCAGTTAGCCCCTGCAGACTTGTGAAGCCACCTCCAACAGCTCCTCCACGTCCTCCTGGGGGTAAGCCGTTCGCCGGGTGATGGGACTCCGCGGCGCTATGCAGCTGCAAAGCCTCGTGCAGGGAAGTTGGTGCCTCGTCTCACTCTCCGGCCTCATTTGGTACAATATCCTCCGTCAGGAGCTGGGGGACAGCTCCGGTGGAATCGCTGGCCTCTAGAGTGTCCCCTACCTCGGGAAGCACTTTGCAGGCAAGGGAGAACAGGCAATCAGGCAACAATATCAGGATATGCAGGATGGTGGGAGCAGCTCTCATGTGCATCCGCTCAGTTCAGCTACATCACTCCGCCCCATTCCAGTATCTTTACATTACATTCTAAGGGGTACTTTGCACACTACGACATCGCATGCCGATGGTAGCGATGCCGAGCGCGATAGTGCCCGCCCCTGTCGCAGCTGCGATATTTTGTGATAGCTGCCGTAGCGAACATTATCGCTACGGCAGCTTCACATGCACTTACCTGCCCTGCAATGCCGCTCTGGCCGGCGAACCACCTCCTTCCTAAGGGGGCGGGTCGTGCGTCGTCACAGCAATGTCATACAACGGCCGGCCAATAGAAGCGGAGGGGCGGAGATGAGCGGGACGTAAACATCCCGCCCACCTCCTTCCTTCCGCATCGCTGCCGGTGGCAGGTAAGCAGATGTTCCTCGTTCCAGCGGCTTCATACACAGCGATGTGTGCTGCCGCAGGAACGAGTAACAACATTGTACCTGTCGCTACAGCGAAATTATGGAAATGTCGGACACTACACCGATCATACGATTACGACGCTTTTGCGCTCGTTAATGGTAGCTAAAAGGATTTACACACTACGATGTCGACAGCGACGCCGGATGTTCGTCACTTTCGATTTGACCCCACCGATATCGCAGCTGCGATGTCGTAGTGTGCAAAGTACCCCTAAGGCTCTGCTTCACATTTCCAGTAGTTTCATGATTTTAATGCATTTTAGGATAACATAATGGAAATAAAAGGTTCCAAATCTATTCATTTATATGGTAATGGAAAAGTCCTAAAATGTCTTTTGTTTAACCCCTTCACCCCGAGCGATTTTCCGTTTTTGTTTTTTGCTCCCCTTTTTCCGAGAGCCGTCACTTTTTTATTGTTCCTTTAATCTTGCCATATAAGAGCGTACGTTTGAGGGACGAGTTGTACTTTTAAATGAATCCATTAGTTTTACCATATAATGTACTGGAAAACGGCAAAAAAATTCCAAGTGCAGAACAATTGCAAAAAAAAGTGTGATTGCACAATTGTTTTTGGGATATTTTATTCACTGTGTTTACTATATGGTAAAACTGATATGGCGATGTGCAGGTGTGATTAGTACAGTGAAACATAGCACATGCAGTGTACAGATTAGTCTATGACATACTGATAGGTAGATTATAATAAGGGCAAGTGAGATTACCCTCACTATAATGTTTGCACCATTAACAGCTGTGCACATCTCTGAATTGGGAGCTTTCCTGGAGCTCCACTGCTGGCAATACAGAATGGTAGAGTGGAGTAGGAAACTGGCTAGTGGGAGCAATGCCTAGTAGAAGACTACATAAGCAAGGATGGTTGACCTTAGGGAGATCAACATCCAACACCACGGAGACACCATCACGTGTTTCACAACGCAGTAATTCTAGAGCAATGTCCCCTGGGAAATATTTAAAACAAGAAAGCCTGCGGAGACACCATCACATGTTTCTCAACGCTAGCAGGAAACTAGCCAAGTCTTTCACCGGGAAGGAACAACCACGGGAAGGGCAGTCTCCAGTCAAGGAGACCACCTATGCCAAACATGGTATCCATCCACAGACAGCTGGTTCGGGATATTTGCCCCTCATCAGGAAACTGGCTAGTGGGAGCAATGCCTAGTAGAAGACTACTCCACACTGATGAGGGGCAAATACCCGGAAACAGCTGTCTGGTGTGGAGTAGGAATCAGTGTGGAGTAGGAATCTGGCTAGTGGGAGCATTGCCTAGTAAAAGACTACACTTTTTGCTCCCACTAGCCAGATTCCTACTCCACACTGATGAGGGGCAAATACCCCGAAACAGCTGTCTGTGGATGGATACCATGTTTGACATAGGTGGTCTCCTTGACTGGAGACTGCCCTTCCCGTGGTTGTTCCTTCCCAGTGAAAGACCTGGTTAGTTTCCTGTCAGTGTTGAGAAACATGTGATGGTGTCTCCGCAGGCTTTCTTGTTTTGTATATAGAGCTATATGACGGCTCATCCTTTATATAGAGAGCTATGTGGGTGCTCATCCTGTACGACGGTCTGCTGATAAATCTTTGGCTTTGTGATCTTTTTTTGTTTTTATGGTAACACATATTACATCACATGAAAGCCTTATGTGTCTAATATATGTTTTCAAGATTTCACATTTGAATCTTATGGAAACGGTGTTCTATGCACGTGGGAAATCAAAATGGCAGAGTTTAATGCAATATTCACAGCAACTGAGAGCAGAGGAGTGATAAAATTCTTGTTTCTGCAAGGAAAGTCCGCAAAGGATATTCATGGTGATATGCCACAGACATTATTCCACAGTTAAGAACTGGGTTGCCAAATTTAAAACAGGCCACTTCAGCACCAGTGATGAGGAACGTCCTGGACGACCGAGAGTGGTTGTTCCGGAGATCGTCGATGCTGTGCACAACCGCATACTAAGAATCAATGAATTTCAGCTAAAGCAATAGCAGACATCATAGGGATTTCCCGTGAATGATTTTGTGTTCTTATCCATGAACATTTGGATATTTTGGAGGAAGCTATCTGCAAAGTGGGACCCTAAACTTCCAGGTCCATTTGTCAGCGTTTCCGGACTGATAACTTCCTGGATCACTATGGATGAGACCTGGATTTATTTGTATGACCCTGAAAACAAGGAGCAATGAAAAGAGTGGAGGCACAGTGGTTCTCTTCGCCCAAAAAAGTTCAGGAAGCAAAAATCACCCATTAAGGTGATGGCATCTGTATTCTGGGATAAGGAGGGTGTGCTGCAAGTGGAGTACCTTCAAAAGGGTTCCACCATCAATGCAAGCTATTACAATGAACATTTGGAACAACTGAAGGCAGCTCTGAAGGCCAAAAGCTGCGGCAAGCTGTCCAAAGGAATCTTGTTCCTGTAAGACAATGCCTCCACTCACACTGCACAAGTGACCACGGCAAAACTGGCAGAACTGGGCTTCCAGCTGGTTGACCACCCACCTTATTCACCAGATCTAGCTCGCTCCGACTATCATCTGTTTGGAAACTTGAAGAAAAAACTCAAGGGTACCAAATTTCACACCATTTCTGATTCCATGGCTGCTACAGATGCCTGGTTTGAGGCACAACCGAAATCCTTTTTGCTAGGCTTACAGAAAGAACTTGGAATACCCATGTAAGAAGTGTGTTGACATCAGTGGAGAGTATGTGGAATAAATGTAAAGTTTTATCATCCTATCTCGTTTCTTACTGGATAAACTCAGACTTATCAGCAGCCCCTTGTATATTGAGAGCTTACAGTGCCTTTCGAAAGTATTAGGCTGGGTTCACACATAGCGACAACAACGTTGCTGTTACGTCACCATTTTCTGTGACGTAGCAGCGACCTTGTAAGTCACTGTTATGATCGCTGCTTCGCTGTCAAACACAGCAGAAGCAGCAGCGATCATAACATCGCTACATGTGCAGAGAGCAGGGAGCCGCGCACACTGCTTAGCGCTGGCTCTCTGCTCTCTTAGCTACAGTACACATCGGGTTAATTAACCCGATGTGTACTGCAGCTGCATGTGCAGAGAGCAGCACACACACACTGCTTAGCGCTGGCTCCCTGCACTCCTAGCTACAGTACACATCGGGTTAATTAACCCAATGTGTGCTGCAGCTACATGTGCAGAGAGCAGGGAGCCGGCACTGGCAGCGTGAGAGCGGCGGAGTCTGGTAACGAAGGTAAATATCGGGTAACCACCACTCCAAAGACATACAGATAGGGACTCTAGATTGTGAGCCCCAGTGGGGACAGTGTTGCCAATGTATGTAAAGCGCTGTGGAAATAATAGCGCTATATAAATGAATAAAATTATTATTATTATTATTATGTTTACCCTGGTTACAGCTTACCGCAGCTGCCAGACGCCGGCTCCTGCTCTCTGCTCGCTTCATTTCGTTGCTCTCTCGCTGTCACACACAGCGATCTGTGCGTCACAGCGTGAGGGCAACAATAAAAAAACGAACCAGGGCTGTGTGTAACGAGCAGCGATCTCACAGCAGGGGCCAGATCGCTGCTCAGTGTCACACACAGCGAGATCGCTAATGAGATCACTGCTGCGTCACAAAAACCGTGACGTAGCAGCGATTTCGGTAGCGATCTCGCTATGTGTGAAGCACCCCTTAGGCTCTCTTGAATTTTTCAACCTTTTCCCACATTTCAGGCTTCAAACATAAAGATAAAAATTTTAATGTTCTGGTGAAGAATCAACAACAATTGGGACACAATTGTGAAGTTAAACTAAATTTATTGCTTATTTTAAACTTTTTTTAAAAAATAAATAACTGAAAAGTGGGGCGTGCAATATTATTCGGCCCCTTTAAGTTAATATTTTGTAGCGCCGCCTTTTGCTGCGACTACAGCTGCAAGACGCTTGGGGTATGTCTCTATCAGTTTTGCACATCAAGAAACTGAAATTCTTGCCCATTCTTCCTTTGCAAACAGCTCGAGCTGAGTGAGGTTGGTTGGAGAGCATTTGTGAACAGCAGTTTTCAGCTCTTTCCACAGATTCTTGATGGGATTTAGGTCTGGACTTTGACTTGGCCATTCTAACACCTGGATACATTTATTTGTGAACCATTCCATTGTAGATTTTCCTTTTATGTTTGGGATCATTGTCTTTTTGGAATACAAATCTCCGTCCCAGTCTCAGGTCTTTTGCAAACTCCAAGAGGTTTTCTTCAATAATGGTCCTGTATTTGGCTCCATCCATCTTCCCATAAAGTTTAACCATCTTCCCTGTCCCTGCTGAAGAAAAGCAGGCCCAAACCATGATGCTGCCACCACCATTTTGACAGTGGGGATGGTGTGTTCAGGGTGATGAGCTGTGTTGCCTTTACGTCAAACATATCGTTTGGCATTGTGCCCAAATAGTTTCATCTGACCAGCGCACCTTCTTAAACATGTTTGGTGTGTGTCCCAGGTGGCTTGTGGCAAACTTTAAACAACATTTTTTATGGATATCTTTGAGAAATGGCTTTCTCCTTGCCACGCTTCCATAAAGGCCAGATTTGTGCAGCGTGTGACTGATCATTGTCCTATGGACAGACTCTCCCACCTCAGCTGTAGATCTCTGCAGTTCATCCAGAGTGATCATGTGCCTCTTGGCTGCATCTCTGGTCAGTCTTCTCCTTGGTGAGATGAAAGTTTAGATGGATGGCCTTGTCTTGGTAGATTTGCAGTGGTATGATACTCCTTCCATTTCAATAAGATCGCTTGCACAGTGCTGCTTGGGATGTTTAAAGTTTTGGAAATATTCTTGTAACCAAATCCGGCTTTAAACTTCTCCACAACAGTATCATGGACCTGCCTGTTGTGTTCCTTGGTCTTCATGATGCTATCTGTGCTTTAAACAGAACACTGAGACTATCACAGAGCAGGTGCATTTATACGAAGGAGACTTGATTACACACAGGTGGCTTATATTTATCATCAGTCATTTAGGACAAAATTGGATCATTCAGAGATCCTCAATTAACTTCTGGAGTGAGTTTGCTGCACTGAAAGTAAAGGGGACGAATAATATTGCACGCCCCACTTTTCAGTTATATTTTAAAAAAGTTAAAAATAAGCAATACATTTTGTTCAACTTCACAATTGAGTCCCACTTGTTGATTCTTCACCATAACATTAAAATTGTAATCTTTATATTTGGAGCCTGAAATGTGGAAAAAGGTTGAAAAATTCAAGGGGCCGAATACTTTCACAAGGCACTGTATGTGAGCTCCCACATAGCATCCTCTATACTATGTGAGAGCTCATACTGTATATAGTGCTACTTTGTGTAGGCTCATACTGTTTATAGCGAGCTATGTGAGGGCTCATTCTGTATATTTAGGGATGTCGTCATACTTAGTTTATTTATTTCACTCACTTATACAGTGCTATTAATTCCTCAGTCCTTTTACAGACGTGATTATCACTTTCCCCATTGAGGCTCACAATCTAAGTTCACTATCAGTTTGTTTTGGATATAATTAATGTTAGTATCAAATAACTATAATTGACATGTTATTAATATTAAGCAGAATACATTTCAGCCTATTGGTTCAGCCTCCACAACATTCACAATCTCATGTGGCCCCTCGGAATAATGAATTTTCCACCCAAGGTCCAATATGTATACCGCTATGTTATGCATAGTGTGGAACATAAAGGAAAACTTTGTGAGGCGCTCTATGCAGCCTACTGTCTCTTGTTTTGTATCTACAGATGTGCACCAGAGGACCTGAATGTTAATCCCATGACCTGTCACATGATCTTTCAAAGGGGAGATCATTTAACATGTTACATCGGATTTTGGGGGTTTGGTCATGCCTTCTCAACTGCTTAGGGCCCTTGCCACTCTTAATCCGCCCCTGGAATTACCATGAGCAGACATCAGATTTTATATACAGGATAATATGTGGCTGGTGTACTATCTGTAGTCACAGTATATCCAGCAGGTGAAATAACTATTGTGCATGTCACCAATTTTCTAAGTTAACATATTTATTAAGGTGATAATGACATGAATTTCTCATCAGATGTTGGTAACAACTTATCCAGTCCACATAGGAAAGAGAAATCAAACCGTAGATGTCCATAAATTAAGTGATGTGTAATAATGAGAAATAACAGGAAAAATGTATTGAATGCATAAAGAAAGAGGTGCAAAAAGCCATGGAAAGTCATGACACCAGCTGAAATCTTATCAGTAATTAGAAAGCAATCCTGCAACTTATTGAAAAATAGCAGCTGGTTCAACTGATGTCCTATAAAAACAAGTGACTCCTAAGAAAACAGCACCACCTGCAGGCCAAGACAAGTACACACAAAAGCTTAATGTGGACTATAAAAGACTGGCTGAAGAAGTGACATCACACTTGTCAAAAGAGGTTAAAGTGGCTATTGAGGCAGCCATACAAACATCATTAGCTAATATGCAAAAACAGATAAATGCCCATGCCTCTAGACTGGCAGAATCAGAGCAGAGAATATCTGACTCCGAGGAGACAATACTGGCTATGCAAGCACAAATAGCAGCTCTAGCAAAATCTAATGAATACTTGAAGGATAAAGCGGACGATTTGGAAAACAGATCGAGACGAAACAACTTACGTATAGTCGGGTTGCCAGAGTCTGTGTCGATTGGACGGTTGGATAATATATGCGAGTTGGAGCTACCGCAGGCCCTGGGCATAAAGGCGAAATTCAGAGTTGAAAGAGCCCACAGAGTGGGTCCACTGAGACACCAGGAGGCGAATAAGGGAGAGGGCCAAAACTCAAACAAGAATACCCCGATAAGAGCCAGGCAGGTGATTGTCAAGTACCTTGATTATAAGCATAAGGAGGAAATATTGAGGGCCTTTAGAGAACGAAAGCGTCCACTACAATATCAAGGCAACAGACTGCTAATTTTTGGGGATTATTCAGCGGAAGTATCCAGAAGGAGAAAAGAATTTACCAAAATTTGCTCATTTCTGTACAACAAAAAAGTAAAGTGCCAGCTATTATACCCTGCTACACTGAAAGTTAGAAACCCCAATGGCTCGTTTGTATACTACAAGGACTACAAAGAAGCAGAAAACATTCTCATGGCAGAGCTCAACAAGACTAGGTCAGAAAGGCAAGAAAAAGGAGCTAGTGGAGAAGGGAATAATAGAAGAGGATCCCCCACAAGCTCAGGAAGAGATGTGGGACGTCTTGGGGGACAAAAGCAAGTCGAGACCAGGGAGGAAAGGAGGCCAAGCCCGGGTCGACAGCATAATTCTCGCCTGGAACACAGGAACCAACCCTTGGAGAGAAACCATGATACCTGAACTGGAACTCGCTCATTGTTTTTCCTTTTTTTGCCTGTTTTTTTTTTTTTTTTTTTTTTTTTCTCTCTTCCCAAACAGGGAGAGGCGTTGAGGAGGATGCATTACGGAGAGAGGGTTGGGGAGGTGAGAGGAGGAGGGGGAAGGGAGAAAAGAGAGGAAAACATCCCAAAGTCTGGGTCCTCTTCCCCCCCTCTTTTTTTTTCTTTTTTTTTTTTTTTGTTCTTCTCCTTTCTTTCTCCATCTTCTCTCCCCTTGGTCTTTTTTTTTCTTTTTTTCTTTTTCTCCTTTGTCCAGGAACATCATCCAAATTCAAATGAAGTGGGCCTGTTCTGGGCGGACTGATGGCTACCTGGAGTCAGAGATAAGTAGGACTGGAGAATCTTGCTGAGGTTTTGACATACTGTGCTAATTTTTGCATAATTTTCAAAGGCTTATTCAAGTTAGTCCGGGGATAGAACATATATTTTTTGGGGGGTGATTAGGGAGCTACATATTTTGGCTAGGAATAGGGGAGCTCACCAACGTGGCGGGAAACGCCGTGGATTTCTCGGAAGGGAAAATATGTTTTACAGTTACATGCTTTTTGTTGTATTTGTTATATTTGCAAGGTGGGGAAAGGGAGTGTCGATTTTGTGGTACCAACTGTGATTCTAGTGTCGAACATCTCGTCTTCCTTGATGCAGGGGCCCATAGGGGAGGGAGTAGTAAAAGCAGAATACACAGGTAAACATGATACAGATAACTACGTGGAATGTTAAAGGGCTGAGATCACCTAACAAACGAGCAATGATATTGAGACATCTGAAAAGACTAAAGACAGACATTGCCTTATTACAGGAAACCCACTTGGGGGGGGAGGACTTTTTCCGCATGAAGAAACATTGGGTGGGCACCGTTTACGGGGCAGCGGCACAAGGTAGAAAAGCGGGCACTATGATTCTAATAAATAAACAATTCAGTCATGAGGTAGTGGCACATGAGGCAGACGACCATGGAAGGTGGCAGCACTTAACAATCGTTAGTCCAGCGGGTAAACTCAGTATTTATAATGTCTATGGCCCAAATTCACAACAAATCACATTCCATGATGACATAAAGGCCACCATATTAGCAGATGGGGAGGCTAACATTATAGTGGGAGGCGATTTTAACACTGTCCCAGACTCAGCTGAAGATAGGAGGAGGGGCGAGGAGGGGACAGCTAATGTGGGCAGGAGTTTAGACAATAGGGATGTAACATTAGAAGACGTAGGACTGAAAGACATCTGGAGACTAACTCACCCACATGACAGAGAGTATACACACTTCTCTCACCCTCATGATAGCTGGTCACGTATTGATCAGTTCTGGATCTCGCAAGACTTACTGAGTGGAACGCAAGATTGTGTGATAGAGAATATGGTGATCTCTGATCATAGTCCGGTGAGATTGGGCATTAGAGAGAAATTCAGGAGAGGTACAGATATCATATGGAGATTCCCATCGTTCCTTCTCAGGCAAGATAATTTCCACAAGGTGCTACAGGAGTGGTGGGGAGAATTCGCAGAGGACAATAAGGAACATAGAGAGTCCCCAGTGATATTTTGGGAAACGGCAAAAGCGGTCCTAAGGGGCCGTCTGGTGGGGTACGCAGCCATGATCAAACGGAAAACCAATGAGAATTATAATTTCCATAGTGAAGCAGTACGGGTAGCATATACAAATTATGTGACAAATAGATCTCCCATGACAAAAGGCAGATGGCTGGAGGCAAAAGAGGGATTTGACGAATGGGCCAAAAAAAAGGAACAACTATTCTGGTCGCACAAGGAGGTTGACTTACATAGGTTTGGCAACAAGGCGGGAAGGATGTTGGCCAATCTGGCAAGGGGCAGCAGAAAGATGACAGTGATCTCTAAACTGAAAACAAAGGGGGGAGAGGTGACTACGGATCCTAAGGACATTAATAAACTGTTGGGAGATTACTATAGAAAACTATATGGGTCAGGGAATAACGACATGACTGATGAGGCAGAGTGGCTAAGACAAGCCCAAATGCCTAGCTTGACGGAGGAAGATTTGAGTGCCTTAAACGCAGATATCACAGTAGAGGAGGTGACGAGAACAATTGGGGAGCTTAACACCAACAAGGCACCGGGACCTGACGGTTTCAATAGTGAATTCTATAAGGCTCTGAAGGATCTGATCTCGCCGGATCTAACCTCAGTCTTTAATGCTTTCCTGGGAGGGGCGGAAATACCCAAAAATTCCAACATAGCATATATTAAATTACTCCCCAAGGGAACCAAGGACCTGGATGATCCCTCTAGTTATAGACCTATATCGCTCATAAATCAGGATTTAAAAATTATGTCCAAGATCATGGCTAATAGACTGGCCGAGATCTTACCTAGGATCATTACGAATCACCAGGTGGGGTTTATTAAGGGGAGAAATGCCGTTACCAATATCCGAAAGACAATTCTAGTGGTAGACGCGGTTAGACTGGGTCTCACTGAGGGAGGGGCTAGACCTGCCCTAGTTACACTTGACGCAGAAAAAGCGTTTGATAATGTAAATTGGGGGTGGTTAGACAGGGTAATGGAGGCCATAGGGATTGTAGGCAAGATGAGACTTTACATTAGAAACCTTTATGCCAACTCGGGAGCTAGGGTTCACACTCCGGGCTTTCTATCAGACGTGTTCCCTTTGATGAAGGGAACAAGACAGGGCTGCCCATTATCTCCTCTTTTATTCAACCTGGCAATCGAGCCGTTGTCAAGAATACTACAGGGACAAAATAGCTTTAAAGGAATCAAGATAAGGGGTTCAGAAGTAAAGACAGCGCTTTTTGCTGATGACATCATACTTTATATGGGGGACCCCGATGCGGATTTGCCACAGACTCTTGCCTTGATTGAAAAATTTGGCTCATTCTCCGGTTTCAAACTGAACAAAAAAAAATGCGAGATCATGTTCCTAAAGGGGCATCATGGGACAATGGGGGGACAAATAAGGGATGGCTGTCTATGTGGAATTCCTATAGCACAATCTTCAATTAAATACCTGGGAGTGCATATAGGAAGATCGGTGGAAACAATCTATAACTTGAATTATGGACCGCTAATCAGGAAAATTATAGTTCAATTAAAGGGATGGAAAGGTCTGCCACTTCCATTACTGGCAAGATGTCACCTGATAAAAATGATGAGCTTTCCTAGGCTGCTGTATCCCTTCCAGACAATCCCGCTATTGCTAAAACTAAAGGATGTGAATAAGCTCAACTCCGCGTATACAGAATTTCTGTGGAGGGGAAGGAAACCCAGAATAAAGCTGCGTACGCTGATGAAGTCAGCAGAGGAGGGAGGTCTAAACTTTCCAGATGTCCAAGGGTATAATCTTGTATGTATCATGAGGCATGTAATTGATTGGGTGAGAGGAACGAGTAGGCACTCAGATCATGCGATGGAAACTAAATATGCGTCACCGTGGGATCTGACGTCCATTCTGCACTCCCCACTATCCAGGGTTGAAGGGCACATAAGGAACTCAATTATATTCCGAGACACCATGCTAACATGGAAGTCGGTAAGGAAAAAACTGGGGCTCTCATGGAAAGTGTCCAAGTACTTGAACCCCTGGGCATTCCCAAATTTTCCCCTGGGACGAGAAAACAAGCTATTTACTAGATGGAAAGAGAGGGGAGTCAGGAGAATGATAGATGTTATGAATGTGGAGGACAGGAGGTGGATGACAGGTCGGGAAGTGCTGGATAAGTACAACCTTAATAGCTCACATGTCATCCAGTATGAACAATTGAAACATGGAATAATAGGAGACCTGGGTGTGGTTGGAAGAGAGCTGAACAGAAGTTCGATTGATGAGTTACTGGAATGTGATGTAACAAGTATAAATGTCTCTAAAATTTATCGATCGCTAAGGGGGGTGCTTATCTCTCGGGAGGATAGTCGGACTTTAAAAGCGTGGGGGAAACAATTGGGAAGGGAAGAAGTGGTGGATGATATACTGAGAGGATGGGTACAAGTGCGGAAACACATTACCAATGAGAGATGGAGAGACACTCAATTCAGAATTCTACATAGGGCCATTATAGGTTTCAACATACCAGGTAGGGATAGGTGGTGTCCTAAGTGTCAAAAAGAAAAAACGGATATGCTGCATGGGCTATGGGAATGTGAGACAATCGCTAGGTTCTGGAACCAAGTCAGACTATTTGCCCAGTCAACATGGGGAATTTTCAGCAAACTAGACTTAATGGTGTGGATTTTCCACTCCTTTGAGGGAGGAGTAGGAGGAGGACCGAGCACGCAGGAAAAGAGGAAATACGCAATAATGCATGACATAGCCTTGATAGCTAAGCGTTGCATCTTAAAACACTGGATTCAAAGGGAGGGCCCATCCATAAAGGAGGTTGTGGGCGAACTACACAACCTTCTGAAGTGGGAAAAACTAGAAGCGGAGAGGGATAAAGATGGGTTGACAGCCAAGTTTTTTGTGAGATGGAGACATTTTATTGAAAGCCAATTCACACAGGGAGAAATAATTAACCTGATGGCACCTTTTGTTCACTCGGAGTGGTATATCCTGAGCGATATCCAGGACAGCCTGGGTAAACTGAGAATCACCTAGGAGGGGGCTCTGGCGGGAGGGGGAGACGAGACGGTTGGGAATACCAAGACACGCTAGCAAAATTGAAATCATTCAGGGACGACACAGAGATTTAACGAATTGTATTGCATATGTTATATTATATTTCATTACCTATGTTTTGGTTTAATGTTACTGTATACTATCTTAAATCGAACAGCAACATGGAACTCCAAATTGGGGTATCACCCACCTCTATGTCACATTTTGTCAGACGAATGTTCTTCTTTTGCAATGATACTTGTCATGTTTTTACAAATTTGAAAAATCAATAAAAAACGTTTTGGAAAAAAAAAAAAACAAGTGACTCATTACCAAGGTGCCACACAAGAAACATTGCCTGATGGGTAAAATCAATGAGCTGTCTCACGACTTTTGCAGCTATGTTGTGCAAAACATATTGATGGCATTGGATACAGAATATTACTACACTACAGAAAATTCCAGTGACCACTTTTGTGGCCATAATCCAGAAGTGAAAAGAACAACATTTCACCATAAACCGGCTACACCTAGGTGCTTCTCTCAAGATTTCGACAGAGGAGTGAAGAAAAATGATCAGAAGAGGTGTCCAAGAGCAAAGGACTAAAGGCCCCGTTACACGCAACGACGTATCTAACGATATATCGGCGGGGTCACGGATTCCGTGACGCACATCTGGCATCGTTAGCGACGTCGTTGCGTTTGACACCAACAAGTGGCCGTTAACAATGGAAAATACTCACTAAATTGTCCATCGTTGACACGTCATTCATTTTCAAAAAATCGTTGATTGTTGAGGACGCAAGTTGTTTGTCGTTTCCGAGGCAGCACACATCGCTATCTGTGACACCTCGGGAACGACGAACTACAGCTTACCTGCGGCCGCCTGCAGTGAGGAAGGAAGGAGGTGGGTGGGATATTACGGCTGTTCATCTCCGCCCCTCCGCTTCTTATTGGGCGGCCGTTTAGTGATGCCGCTGTGACGCCGCACGAACCGCCCCCTTAGAAAGGAGGCGGTTCGCCGGCCTCAGCGACGTTGCTAGGCAGGTAAGTCCGTGTGACGGCTCCTAACAATATTTTGCGCCACGGGCAGCGATTTGCCCGTGATGCACAAACGACGGGGGCGGGTACGCTCGCGATATCGCTAGCAATATCGCTGCGTGTAGAGCCCCCTTAACTGTGGAGAGCTAGAGAAAGACATGGAATCAGTAGGTAGAATTAAGGTGTGTGCGCAGGCTGCGCTCTGTAATTGTGAAAAAAACATGCACCCTCTGGCAGACTTTGATAACTGTAAACACTGCGTTTGACAAAAATAAATGCATTTTACATGCATTTTGGATGCATTTTTGAAAGTGCGGTTCCATGGCAATTCAGCTCTGCTACATGCCCGGTGACAGTAGACAGAGCCGCGGGATGAGAATGAACTCGGATGAACTTCACACGACTTCTTTGTCATCCCGTGACTGTGTGCTGTCATGAACTCAGATGAACCTCTGAGGTCAGTGGCCGGACACAGGGGTCCGCAGCAGTGATGTCAGAGCTTCACCCAAGTTCATTGTCATCGTGCGGCTCTCTGTGTCGCGGCCTCATTTGTGATCACAAGTGAAGGACTCACCTGTGAACGCAAATCACCTGAGTGACTGAAGTGAGCCGCGCGATCAGTGGTGCCGTCACTCAGGTTATCCGCGGCCACAGCTGAATTCCTCCACCTGAGACAGTTGGAGGATCCAGATGTGGCCGTGGGTAACCTGAGTCACGTCACCGCTGACAGCGTGACTCACTTCAGTTGCTCCGTGAAGCTCAGAGAGAGCAGTCGTGCTCTACAGCCACTCCTGTCAGCTTCCGATGTAGGAGAGCCAAAAGCTTCGTGGGACCTCGTGTGGATTACATCGGACCTGGAGGGGTGTTTGGGGTTTATTAAAGTGGTGAAAGATGGTGTTGTTTTGTCTTTTATTTCAAATAAAGGATTTTTCACTGTTTGTGTTTATTTATTTCACTACAGTTTAGTGATGGGGGTGTCTCATAGACGCCTGCCATCACTAAGCTAGGACTTAGTGGTAGCTATGGGCTGTCATTAACTCCTTATTACCCCGACTGCCACCGCAACAGAACAATCGGGATGAGTTGGGTAGAGTACCTGGACTGTCTCATCTAATGGATGCGGCCTTTCTGGGCAGCTGCTGGCTGATATTTTTAGGCTGGGGGCTCCACATAACGTGGGTCTTCCCATCCTGAGAATACCAGCCCTCAGCCATGTGACTTTACCTTGACTGGTATCAAAATTAGGGGTGACCGCAGCCGTTTTTTTTTTTTTAATTATTATTTATTTATTTATTTATTCATTCATTCATTCATTCATTTATTTATTTTGCTGCACAATATAGACCCGCCCACTGGCGGCTGTGATTGGTTGCAGTGAGACAGCTGTCACTCAGCGTGGGGTTTCTTCTGACTGCAAATAATCATAGGCACCGGTGGGCGAGGCGAAGCAGTGAATATGAGATGGAATAATGAGCGGCCGGCATTTTCAAAAGCAGGAGAAGCCGCTGGAGCAGTGTGACATCTGTGCAGCGCCGCGCCGCGCCGGTGATCAGTGAGTATGAGAAAGGGGGTGAGAGGGAGAAACCAACCGACCGACAGAGAGAGTGAGTGAGATCGACAGAGAGAGGGAGAGTCCAACCGACAGAGAGAGTGAGTGAGATCGACAGACAGAGAAACCGATACGGACAGAGAGAAAGACCGAAAGACCTGTGTTTTGTTTGTCAAAAAAACATGCAGAATGCAACAAAAATGTAGTGCAAGTGCACAGCTAAACATTTTGGTTGCGTTTTGACACACCTCATTCATTTCAATGGGTAGAAAATGCAACCAAAATGCACAAAAGAAGTGACATACTGCTTTTTTATACGCATCGATTTTGTCAAATATTTGGCATCCAAAACGCTGCCTAAAAAAAAGCAACGTGCGCATGGAAATTTGCACACTTCTCATTTGCTGGGGAAGCACAACGCATGCATTTTGTCATTGAGGTGCTGCAGTTTTAAACGCAGCCAAAATGCAGGACAAATGCACATGTGCGCACACAGCCTTATTGCAAAGAAAACAATACGCAATACACCCCCCTCCATGGCCTGTATGCACGCTCACCACGAAAGACTCAATTTCTGATCAAAGTGTATATTCAAGCATGTTTAAAGTTTGCAGAATCCAACTGAGAGAAGGGACGGCACTCACCGGAATCAAGCAAAATTCTTTATTGAAGTGCGGTGCAATAAAAAGGCAGGAGCAGAGCTGACAGCGGGCCCCCTCACGGACGACGGCCGTTTCGCGTATGGATACGCTTCCTCGGGTCCATGTGGACAGGCATAGACCATCGCCTTATGAGAGAGCTGTGTCAGGTCTATGTCACTGCCAATTAAAAACAGATGATAAGTGCAACAAGTAACAAAATAGTGCATGATACTGACAATGTTATACAAAATACAATTAAAATCAACATGGTAAAAAACCATTACAAACAGACACATACAAAAATATGCGGACACATAGAGATGTGCAGAAAACCGAGAGATCATTTTTGTCATTTAACCCCAAATCCCCATGGGCTCTATATTTATCCCATTCAGCCCCCGGGTGTTTTCCGTTTTTTGCTTTTTGCTCCCCTTCTTCCGAGAGCCGTAACTTTTTTATTTTTCTGTCAATCTTGCCATGTGAGGGATTGTTTTTTGTGGGACGAGTTGTACTTTTAAATAAAACCATAAGTTGTACTTTATAATGTACTGGAAAACAGCAAAAAAATCCAAGTGGGGAAAAACTGCAACAAAAGTGTGATCGCACAATAGTTTTTGGGATGTTTTATTCATCCTGTTCACTATATGGTAAAACTGATATGTCATTATCATGCCTGAGGTCGGTCCGAGTTTGCAGACACCAAACATGTATAGGTTTACTTGTATCTAAGGGGTTAAAAAAAATTCACAAGCTTGTCCATAAAAAGTGGCGTACGTTTTGTGCCTTTTTCCGAAACCCGTAGCTTTCTCATTTTTTGGGATCTATGGCTCAGTGATGGCTTATTTTTTGCGTCTCGCGCAGACATTTTTAATGATACCATTTTTGCCCTGATCCTACATTTTTATCACCTGTTATTACACTATGCGTAAAACTTGCGGCGACCAAAAAACGTAATTTTGGCGTTTGGAATTTTTTTGCCGCTACGCCATTTACCACTCAGATTAATTGATTTTATATTTTGATAGATCAGGCATTTATGAACGCGGTGATACCAAATATGTGTACATTTTTTATTTTTTTAACGCCTTAATTTTCAATGGGGTGAAAGGGGGGTGATTTGAACTTTTAGGTTTTTTGTTTTTTTTTTTATTTTTTAAAACTTTTTTTTTTTTACTTTTTTTTTATTTTACTAGTCCCCCTAGGGGGCTATATGGATCAACAATGCGATCGCTCTGCCCTATCTGCTGATCATAGCTACACAGCTGTAAACAGTAGATATGGTCACTTCCTGATTCATTCGGTCCCCGGCCGAGTGAAACCGAAAGTGACTCATGATAGCTATAGGTGTCATCACATGACCCTGTGCTACCATGGCAACCACCGAAAGTCACGTGATCACGCACGTGACTTCCGGTGGGGGCGGCAGTAAGTGAAAATAATGGCCACAAGCATATACATCTCACTGCCAGACTTTGGCAGCGAGATGTAAGGGGTTAAATGTTCTGGGTGAAATGCGATTCCACTCAGAACATGCAGGCACACATGTCAGCTGTTGAAAACAGCTGATATTTACGCGGGTCGCTGCGACCTGCCAATGGCAGGGGGCGGGGATTAACCTCACACGATCCATGACGGAAAGATCCGTCAAGGGTCATGAAGGGGTTTATAATAAGTCTTGCCTCAGTTTGTAGGAGCAATTTGTGTACATCACCTCCTTGAGGGGGGAGAAATACTCTCTCTAAGGGCTGCTTCTCACTTGCGAGTTTCTCGCAGTAGAGCAATGCGAGAAAATCTCGCATTGGAATCGGACACATGTTAGTGAATGATTCAGCTCTCATCAGCGATTTTTTTCTCAGTCCAAATCGGACTGGGAAAAAAATCGCAGCATGCTGCTTTTTTGCGAGTTTCTACTGCGAGTCTCTCCAATGCAAGTCTATGGGAGCGTGTAAATAATCGGATGTCACGGGACGGCACTCACACCATCCTAGTGACATGCGATTTTCTAAATACATTTCTCGCATGTTTCCTAAAAATCTGGAAACGAGTGATGTGTCACAATGTCTGTCAATCACTATTCTCTGTCAGTCGGTGTCTCCCTCTTGGACTCTATTCTCTCTGCGTCGGTCACTATCTCTCTGTCGGTCTGTCGGTCGGTCACTATCTCTGTCCCTCACTCTCTGTCCATGTCGGTCTATCCCTCTCCGTCCCTCTCTCATACTCACCGATCCCCGATCACCAGCGCGGCGCTGCACGGCGTTCACACTGCTCCGGCGGCTTCTCCTCTTTTGAAAAAGCCGGCCGCTCATTAAACAATCTCGTATTCCCTGCTTTACCCACCCACCGGCGCCTATGATTGGTTGCAGTGAGACACGCCTCCACGCTGAGTGACAGGTGTCTCACTGCAACCAATCACAGCAGCCGGTGGGCGGGTCTATACTGTGCAGTGAAATAAATAAATAAATAATTAAAAAAATGGCGTGCGGTCCCCCCAATTTTAATACCAGCCAGATACACCCATACGGCTGAAGGCTGGTATTCTCAGGATGGGGAGCTCCATGTTATGGGGAGCCCCCCAGCCTAACAATATCAGTCAGCAGCCGCCCAGAATTGCCGCATACATTAGATGCGACAGTTCTGGGACTGTACCCGGCTCTTCCCGATTTGCCCTGGTGCGTTGGCAAATCGGGGTAATAAGGAGTTAATGGCAGCCCACAGCTGCCACTAAGGCGGGCTTTGCACACTACGACATCGCAGGCCGATGCTGCGATGCCGAGTGCGATAGTGCCCGCCCCCGTCGCAGCAGCGATATGTGGTGATAGCTGGCGTAGCGAAAGTTATCGCTACGCCAGCTTCACACACACACTCACCTGCCGTGCGACGTCCCTGTGGCCGGCGACCCGCCTACTTGTTAAGGGGGCGGGTCGTGCGGCGTCACTGCGACGTCACACGGCAGGCGGCCAATCAGAGCGGAGGGGCGGAGATGAGCAGGATGTAAACATCCTGCCCACCTCCTTCCTTCCGCATATCCTACGGAAGCCGCAGTGAGGCCGGTAGGAGACGTTCCTCGCTCCTGCGACTTCACACACAGCGATGTGTGCTGCCGCAGGAGCGAGGAACAACATCGGACCATTGCGTCAGCGTAATTATGGATTACGCCGACGCTGTACCGATGATACGATTACGACGCTTTTGCGCTCGTTAATCGTATCATCCAGCCTTTACACACTGCGATGTCGCATGCGATGCCGGAAGTGCGTCATTTTCAATTTGACCCCACCGACATCGCACCTGCGATGTCGCAGTGTGCAAAGTGCCCCTAAATCCTAGATTAATCATGTCAGGCGTCTATGAGATACCTTCCATGATTAATCTGTAAGTTACAGTAAATAAACACACACACCCGAAAAAATCCTTTATTAGAAATTAAAAACACTAACAAATTCCCTGGTTCAGCAATTTAATAAGCCCCAAAAAGCCCTCCATGTCCGGCGTAATCCACGGACCTCCAGCGTCGCTTCAAGCTCTGCTGCATGCAGGTGACAGGAGCTGCAGCAGACACCGCCGCTCCTGTCACCTCCACACAGCAACTGAGGTGAGTATCGCGATCAGCTGAGCTGTCACTGAGGTTAATCGCGGCCACCGCTGGATCCAGGTAACCTCAGTGACAGCTCAGCTGATCGCGATACTCACCTCAGTTGCTGTGTGGAGGTGACAGGAGCGACGGTGTCTGCTGCAGCTCCTGTCACCTGCATGCAGCAGAGCTGGAAGCGACGCTGGAGGTCCGTGGATTACGCCTGTGGGCGGGGAAAGCAGGGAATACGAGATTGTTTAATGAGCGGCTGGCTTTTTCAAAATAGTAAAAGCCGCCGCAGCAGTGTGAATGCCATGCAGCGCCGCGCTGGGGATCGGGGATCGGTGAGTATGAGAGAGGGCTGCTAACTTCAGTCACTCAGGGGATTAGCGGTCACCGGTGAGTCCTTCACTGGTGACCGCTAATCAGGACGCGGCACACAGACAGAGCCGCAGCATGACAATGAAGTCGGGTGAAGTTCACCCGAGTTCATTCTGACAGTGTGGCTCTGTCTGTGTCTGCTGTCATCTGCCATTCAGCTCTGCTACATGGCTGTCTGTGTCTGCTGTCAGCGGCCATGTAGCAGCGCTGAATGGCAGATGACATAGTAAAAAATACGTATTACACACGCATTACACACGCTAGTAAAATCATTAATTTATTCAGAAAAAGCATCGCACTTGCGTTGCACTCGGACCTAACGTGAACTAAAATCAGCCGAGTTTTTTTCAGCCCAGTCGGACCGATTTTACTCGCATAGATGTGTTTCCAGCCTAAGCCTGCGAACCGCAGTACATTCGGATCACCATTATGTGCATTACAAATATGCTCAATTAACTGAGGAGAGCCTTTACCAGACATCACAGAGCTAAAATGTTCTTTGAACCTCACATACATCGGTCTGATGGTCTTACCGATGTAAAAATGACCGCAACTGCAAAATACAATGTAAACAACAAATTTTGTCCTGCATGATGTAAAACGCCTGACATGATGCACAAAAGAACCGATTTTTATCGGATTAACCGTAAAATGCAGTTGACAAAATCTGCAATTACCGCACCTGTAGTTACCGACCGGGCTACTCCTCTCTAGCCACGTAGACGGCTGAGTTAATCTGTTTTTTACCAACACATCTTTTAGGTTATTACCCCTCCGGTAGGTAACTAAAGGTTTAGCAGCAGTCATTTCTTTTAGGTCACTATCTTGTTGTAAAATGTGGCAATTTTTGTACAGGGTGTTTTTTATTACTGATTCCAGTGGGCCGAATTTAAAATTGAAAATAAACCTACGGGGCTGCATCCTCCTAGTGGATCGGTCAACGAAGCGAGAATCCCTTATTTGAGCATAATTTGATATACATTTATTAAAGGAGGTCTCTATCACCTGTTCTGGGTACCCTCTCTCTCTTAATCTCAGTTTCAAATCTGCAGATTGTTGCAGAAAAACCGCATCATCACTGTTAATACGTCTTAACCTCACAAATTGACTGTATGGCAACGCATTTTTGGTAAGAGCACTATCAAAGTGCAGCAAAGTATTGGAACCGGTAGGCTTGCGGAACACCTTAGTTTGAATCGCCCCTTCTACAATCGTCACTGCGACATCCAAAAAATTCAAGGATTGCCCTCCAAAATACATACATGAATACATGTAACACAATGAATATGTCATTCACTTATGATTTTGGAGGTCAATCCTTGAATTTTTTGGATGTCGCAGTGACGATTGTAGAAGGGGTGATTCAAACTAAGGTGTTCCGCAAGCCTACTGCTTCATATACTTTTCTGCACTTTGATAGTGCTCATACGGCTCATACCAAAAATGTGTTGCCATACAGTCAATTTGTGAGGTTAAGACGTATTAACAGTGATGATGCGGGTTTTCTGCAACAATCTGCAGATTTGAAACTGAGATTAAGAGAGAGAGGGTACCCAGAACAGGTGATAGAGACCTCCTTTAACCCCTTCACGACCGGCCGATTTTTCACTTTCCGGGTTTTTTTTCGACATTCTTTTTCTGAGAGACGTAACTTTTTTTTTAGTCAATATGGTCATGTGAGGGCTCATTTTTTGTGGAACGAGCTGTATTTTTAAATTAAACCATAAGTTTTACCATATAGTGTACTGGAAAACGGCAAAAAAAATCCAAATGCAGAAAAATTGCAAAAAAAGTGCGATAGCACTATTGTTTTTGAGATTTTTTATTCACTGTGTTCACTATATGGTAAAACGGATGTGTGGGTGTGATGCCTCAGGTCAGTGCGAGTTCGTAGACACCAAACATGTATAGGTTTACTTTTATTTAAGGGGTTAAAAAAAAATCGGAAGTTTGTCTGAAAAAAGTGGCGCACGTTTTACGCCATATTCCGTGACCCGTAGCATTCTCATTTTTCGTGATCTATGGCTCAGTGACGGCTTATTTTTTGTCTCGAACTGACGTTTTTAACGGTACCATTTTTGCGCAGATGCTACATTTTGATCGCCTCTTATTGCATTTTGCGCAAAAGTTGTGGCGACAAAAAAAACGTCATTTTGGCGTTTGGAATTTTTTTGCCGCTACGCCGTATGCTGATCAGAATAATTGATTTTTTATTTTGATAGATCGGGCGTTTCTGAACGCGGCGATACCAAATGTGTGTATATTTTTAATTTTTTTAACCCTTTAATTTTCCATGGGGCGAATGGGGGGTGATATGAACTTTTAGGGGTTTTTTTAATTTTTTTTTTTTTTACTTTTTTTTTAAATTTTACTAGTCCCCCTAGGGGGCTATAGCGATCAGCAATCCGATCGCTCTGCACTATCTGCTGATCACAGCTACACCGCTGTAAACGGCAGATATGCTCAGTTTCTCTTTCACTGAGCTGCGGCCACAGTGAAAGTGAAAGCAATTCATGTGCAGTACAGAAGTCACCACATGACCCTGTGCTACCATGACAACTACCGAAAGTCACGTGATCACGTAACGTGACTTCCGGTATCGGGCGGTAAGTAAAAGTTTACCGCAATCGCGCTTATAATGGCGCTGTAACATATTGACAGCACCATTTAAGGGGTTAAACGGCACGAGCAGATAACGATTCTGCTGGTGCCTAGCAGGCACACATCTCAGCTGTGAAAATCAGCTGAGATATGCGCCGACCGCTAGGACGTAATTTTACTGCCCGCGGTCGTTAAGAGGTTAATAAATGTATATCAAATTATGCTCCAATAAGGGATTCTGGCTTCGTTGACCGATCGACTAGGAGGATGCAGCTCCGTAGCTTTATTTTCAATTTTAAATTCGGCCCACTGGAATCAGTAATAAAAAACACCCTGTACAAAAATTGACACATCTTAGAACAAGATAGTGACCTAAAAGAAATGACTGCTGCTAAACCTTTAGTTACCTACTGGGGGTAATAACCTAAAAGATGTGTTGGTAAAAAACAGATTAACTCAGCTGTCTACGTGGATAGAGAGGAGTAGCCCGGTCGGTAACTACAGGTGCGGTAATTGCAGATTTTGTCAACTGCATTTTACGGGTAATCCGATAACAATCGGTTCTTTTGTGCATCATGTCAGGCGTTTTATATCGTGCAGGACAAAATTTGTTGTTTACATTGTATTTTGCAGTTGCGGTCATTTTTACATCGGTTAGACCAGGGGTGGGCAATTAATTTTTACATGGGGCCGCATAAGAAATTGTGTTGGTTTTAGAGGGCCGGACTACTATAATTAACTGGGTTCTACATCATTATATATCTAATATATAAAGCTGAATGTGTGTGTGTATGTGTGTGTGTATATCCGGGATTGGCATCCGCACCGTCGCAGCTACAGCCACAAAATTTTGCACACTCACACTTCTGAACCCCGAGAGCATCATAGGCTATGTTTTGAGGGGAAATTTTAACCCCGCTCTTTACAGTTATTCGCCAAAAAACCTGCCTCCATTAAAGCGAATGGAGCTGGGAGCCACAGTGCAGCCAGAACTTCAGAAGAATGCGCAGCCACGCCCTTATATGGAATGTTGGCGTGTCACAATGCAGCCAGGGAAAGAGACAGACACAAACAGGGAAAGAGGCAGACACAGACAGGGAAAGAAACAGACATAGACAGGGTAAGAAACAGACATAGACAAGGTAAGAGACAGACACAAAGAGACAGACACAGACAATGAGACAGACTGATAGGGAAAGAGACAGACGGAAAGAGAGGGAAAGAGAGAGACAGGTTAAGAGACAAAGAGACAGACACGGGGAAAGAGAAAGAGGGAAAGAGACAGACAGGGAAAGAGAGGGAAAGAGACAGACAGGGAAAGTGACAGACAGACAGGGAAAGAGATAGACAGACAGGGAAAGAGATTGAGACAGATGGAGAAAGAGACAGACAGTCAGAGACAGACAGGGAAAGAGACAGACAGACAGACAAAGAGAGAGAGAGAAACAGAGAGATATATACAGAGGGGGAGACAGACATTATAATTACATTTCTATCTATTTGTTTTGTGGTTTTTGTGTGCAGAATAAATTTTTGTTAATACATTCTATTTTGTTAACAGCAGTTATTAACCCGGGTGAAGCCGGGTAATACAGCTAGTATATATATATATATATATATATATATATATATATATATATATATATATAAAAAGATGTAGAACCGAGTTAATGATAGTAGTCCGGCATTATATATATGTGTGTGTGTGTATACATATGTATATTTACCTTCAAAAAAAGTGTCTCTACAAGCAGTGGAGGGCCTCAGCGGAGAGCAGAAACAGTGCAGGAAGTCAGGAATCAGCTTCTTTGAAGTGAAGCTCCGGCCTCGCCCCCAGGTCTGCTCCGTGTGAGTGGCGGAATGCAGCTTCCGTAGAGCAGTGTGTGCGGCTGCCGGCCTCCTGTCACTGCAGACAGGGAGCTTCAGGGCCGGAGCGGCCGCACACACCAATGAGACAGATAGTCGGGCTTCCCGAAACTGCTGCTCATAGACCGGCCCGGCCCCCCTGCGTCAATGATCAGTCCGCCCCTGTACATCACTACACCCCAAATATTTGTCAACAGTTACCTCCTCCCCCAATTCCCCACCGCACCCCATTGTCACTGCAGGTTACTAGTAACCACTCACCTCTCCCTTCTTACTGTCCCTCCTCAGGCACATCCGTATGTGCCCCCCCCGCTGAGCTGCTTCTCTTTTACATGCCCTGGCTGCGCCGATGCTGTATTCCTAGGAGCCCCTGCCGCTGCTTCTCTCCGTACCGGCCCCGGCTGCTGCAGCTTCTTCTTCTGCCGGGCGGGACCTTTTCAAATGACACATGCGCGCCGTACTGACGACATCAGGGCGCGCGTGTGTCACAGAGAAAGGTGCTGGGCAGGAAACAGAGGAGAGATTCCTGCGTTCCGCTGCCTACACTGTGCGGTGCTGCAGGATCGCTCCCTGCCCGGCACGCAGCGTGTGATGACGGCGATCTGATCACTGACCGGCCAGCAAGGACGCCCTGAACCAGGCGGGCCGGTCACAGAGAGTAGGCGATCCGGATGTCGCCCGCGGGCCGCCCCTTGCCCAGGTCTGGGTTAGACTATCAGACCGACAATGTATGTGAGATTCAAAGAACATTTTAACTCTGTGATGTCTGGTAAAGGCTCTCCTCAGTTAATTGAGCATATTTGTAATGTGCATAATGGTGATCCGAATATACTGCGGTTTGCAGGCTTAGAGAGAGTATCTCTCCCCCTCAAGGAGGTGATTTACACAAATTGCTCCTACAAACCGAGGCAAGACTTATTATTAAATATAGAGCCCAAGGGGATTTGGGGTTAAATGACAAAAATGATCTCTCGGTTTTCTGCACATCTCTATGTGTCCGCATATTTTTGTATGTGTCTGTTTGTAATGGTTTTTTACCATGTTGATTTTAATTGTATTTTGTATAACATTGTCAGTATCATGCACTATGCTGTTACTTGTTGCACTCCTCATCTGTTTTTAATTGGCAGTGACGTAGTCCTGACACAGCCCTCTCATAAGGCGACGGTCTATGCCTGTCCACATGGACCCGATGAAGCGTATCCATATGCGAAACGGCCATCGTTCGTGAGAAGGCTCACTGTCAGCTCTGCTCCTGTCTTTTTATTGCACCGCACTTCAATAAAGAATTTTTGCTGGATTCCGGTGAGTGCCGTCCCTTCTCTGAGTTGGATTCTGCCTATGAACTATAAGTCACTTTGGACGTGCTCCTCCCAGCCAGTTACGTGGAGGATCCCTGTCCATATTCCGTTTTGTGTATTAAGGCTGATGCTAGTGGGTCAGTAGATGCGGCAATTCTTTTCTGTGGAAATGTTTAAAGTTTGCTCAACAACATTTAGACAAGTCTGTGAAATAATGGGCGAACATAGTCTGGTCAGATGAGACCAACACTTTGGAAGCAAATAATAAAAGGCTTTCGTGCAAAATATTAATTACATTTCATGTGTGCAACATCTGGTAAGAAATGCATTTCAGTAGCATTTACTAAAATCAGTTACATGTTCAATACTTATTTCACCCCTGTATGTATGCTAGAAATGTATTATTCTGTAAACTCTATGTAATATACTGTATGTACAGATATCTCAGGTTATATACAGGTAATATGTGACTGGTAGAATATCTAGACATCATATGGTATACACAGGATAAGTGACTGGTACATCATATACTATAACCACTATTTGTTGATGTGGTGTTGAAGTTTACATTGGTGACTTGGTTGATCAAGCATCTGAAAAAATACACAAAAAAATATTCATAGACGCATGTGTGGCGCCCCTGAGGCTTCAGAGTATTGCACCTAACATTGGGTGTAATGCTAAACCCAGTTCCCTTTTACATAGTTACATAGGTTAAAAAAATGACCTATGTCCATCTAGTTTAAAGGGGTGGTTCACCCATTTTTTTTTTTCCCCAATGATTGCCACTTACCATTGTCTGCAGCTTCTGCATTGGCTTCAGTTTCCAGTTCTGGCACTGAGCGGCGCTATCCTGCACGCTCAGTGTCGGTCACATGACCCCCTGGAGCTGTGGCCGCCTGCATCCTCTGACGTCCCGGCATTTCCGGGCTCTCAAACTGGACGGGTACGTCAGAGGATGCCGGCGCCACTCACAGTGATTGACTGGGCTGTGGGCGGTGACTACCTGACGTCACAGCCCAGCATCGAGGGGAGGATCCGGAGAACGCCAGTGTGTGGAGCGGTGAAGGCAGAGCGCGCGCTTACCATCATTCAGCTGTGGGAGGTATGGGCTCCAGTGTGGAGTACAGGGGGGGTTTCCTCCACTGAAATCCCCCCTGTCACGCAAGTATGTGATCACACTGTCCACCCGCCCGCTGTGCTCAGCTGTCAGGAGAGCGGGCGGTGTCGGCAGTGTGATCATATACTCCCACCAGCAGCACAGGTGACCGGACGCTGCATGGGACCAATCTGCTCCACTCTGTCACCTGCACAACAAGTCCCACAGTGGAGACAGTGACATGTAGCATCCGGTCACCTGCACAACAAGTCCCAGAGTGGAGACAGTGACATGCTCTGCTCTGACACATAGTGTGCTGCATGTCACTGTCTCCATTCTGGGACTTGTTGTGCAGGTGACCGGATGCTACATGTCACTAACTGTATCCACTCTGGGACTTGTGCAGGTGACCGGATGCTACATGTCACTATCTGTCTCCACTCTGTGATTTCTGCTGCATAGTACCAACTGTATACACTCTCACCTGCAGAACAAGTACCACAGTGGAGACAGTTAGTGACATGTAGCATCCGGTCACCTGCACAACAAGTCTCAGAGTGGATACAGTGACATGCAGCACACTATGTGTCAGAGCAGAGCATGTCACCAACTTGCTCTGCTCTGTCACCTGCGATGCTGCATGTCACCAACTAAGGGTAAGTTCACACAGTGCGTTTTTCGTGGTGTTCTTGCGCGTTTTTCTGGTGCGTTTTAACTCAGAAAACTGCATGACTTTGTTTCCCGAGTAAAGTCTATGCCCTTGTGCGCACTAGTCGTTTTTGCTTCGTTTTTTGCGGCGTTTTTTACAACATTTTTGTGCTGAAAACGCAGTGACATTGCTTCCCCAGCAATGTCTATGGGTTTTCATAAGTGCTGTCCGCAGACAGCGTTTTTTTGTAGCTGCGTTTTTGTGTTGACCGCAAAAATGCAGCATGTCAATTATTTCTGCGTTTTTCACTGCGTTTTTCACCCATTGAGTTCAATGAGATGTTCAACAACGCAATGAAAAACGCATATAGCTGCATTTCTATGACTAAAAACACAGCTATAAACGCAAGTGGTGGGTACTACAGTGACGTGTACAGGAAGAGGATTCCTTCTGTTGTTAAACACAGAAGCATGAATCCTCCCGGTACCGTCACCGCTGCGTCCACAACCCGCCCGGTGCCATGTCAGCTCCGTGCGGCGCCATGTCTGGGCGGGAGGTGGAGGCAGCGGCGAAAACCAAAGTGAACAGAAGAAAAAAAGAATGTCATACTCACCTGTCTGCAGGGTCACGGTGCCATATCCGCTCCCAGCCCCTGTCTCGGTACCGCCGCTCTGGCTGTGTGCAGTCTCACCGGGGCACGTACGAAGCTTGCAGGACCTGGCGGTGGATCACCTGATGCAGTCACCTGACGCATCAGCTCATCGATTCTCGCGGTGTTGCCGGCTTTTTCGCGCCCGGCCGGCTATCAGCTGCTCCTGCCGTCAGGGGACTTCATCAGCTGATTACCGTCAGCTCCTGCAGCGATGGGACAGGATCATTCTCCTGTCCAATCGATCGCTCCAGGAGCTGCCAGTAATCAGCACATAAGTGAGTATGTATTTATTTATTTTTTTTTTCAACTGATGCATCAGCTGATTGTATAAAAGCAGATTATACAATCAGCTGATGTGTCATGTGATTCACGTAGTTTAACCTGACACATCATCTGATCGCTTTGCCTTCCAGCAAAACGATCAGATGATATTGGATCCGGATTGGACGGCGCGGGACCCTTACCCCGGATTACTGCGGAGTGGGGTGCTTTATTTCAATAAAGATGGAGTCTCTAATTGTGTTGTGTTTTATTTCTAATAAAAATATTTTTCTGTGTGTTGTTTTTTTTTTTTTTTTATCATTACTAGAAATTCATGGTGGCCATGTCTAATATTGGCGTGACACCATGAATTTCGGGCTTAGGGCTAGCTGATAATATACAGCTAGCCCTAACTCCATTATTACCCAGCTAGCCACCCGGCATCAGGGCAGCTGGAAGAGTTGGATACAGCGCCAGAAGATGGCGCTTCTATGAAAGCGCCATTTTCTGGGGTGGCTGCGGACTGCAATTCGCAGTGGGGGTGCCCAGAAAGCTTGGGCACCCTGCACTGTGGATTCCAATCCCCAGCTGCCTAGTTGTGCCCGGCTGGACACAAAAATTAGGCGAAGCTCACGTCATTTTTTTTTTTTTAATTATTTCATGAAATAAAAAAAAAAAGGGCTTCTCTATATTTTTGGTTCCCAGCCGGGTACAAATAGGCAGCTGGGGGTTGGGGGCAGCCCGTACCTGCCTGCTGTACCCGGCTAGCATACAAAAATATGGCGAAGCCCATGTCATTTTTTTTTTCTTTTTTGGCAAAAAACTGCATACAGTCCGGGATGGAGTATGCTGAGCCTTGTAGTTCTGCAGCTGCTGTCTTCTCTCCTGCATACACTAGTGAATGGAGGATGCTGAGCCTTGTAGTTCTGCAGCTGCTGTCTGCTCTCCTGCATACACTAGTGAATGGAGGATGCTGAGCCTTGTAGTTCTGCAGCTGCTGTCTGATCTCCTGCATACACTATTGGATGGAGGATGCTGAGCCTTGTAGTTCTGCAGCTGCTGTCTGCTCTCCTGCATACACTATTGGATGGAGGATGCTGAGCCTTGTAGTTCTGCAGCTGCTGTCTGCTCTCCTGCATACACTAGTGAATGGAGGATGCTGAGCCTTGTAGTTCTGCTCCCCCTGCCTCTCCCTCCAGCATACAGTCCTGGATAGAGCATGCTGAGCCCTGTAGTTCTGCAGCTGTATGCTCTCCTGCATACACTAGTGGAGAATGAAGAACATATTGAAGAAGGAAATTACTTCAGACCTTTTTTATTTTTTTTTTCTTTCAACAATCTTTCTCTGATAAAAAAAAGCATAAAAACACAGAGAGCAAAAAACGCACCAAAACACGATAAAAACGCGTCTGTTGTTTGCCACGGATGCTTTTTTGTGCGTTTTTTGACGCAAAAAAACTCACAAAAACGCCGCTTAAATAAAACGACGCAGTGTGTGAACTTAGCCGAAATCCACACTGTTACTTGTGATGCATGGGACACACTTTCTCCACTCTCAACTGCACAACAAGTCCCAGAGTGGCTCAAGTTGTGATAATCCCTGCAATCATTAGAGGATTGGAGATTAGATTCTGTAACAATAAATGTTTAGAGCAATATTGTTATATTGATGGTGTATCCTTAGTATAATACATCATTATGTGATTGTAGGGATCTGATACACGGCCATGTTCGCCACTGAGATTTTCATGGCCACACACCGGAAAAAGTATTGTGTTCCTTGAGACTGTATACGTGTTCCTTGAGTATGTATAAGGAAAAAAAATTCTTGTGTGTATATCAGGGATCACATTCCACGCACAGGGGTACAAAAGGTGAGGGGGCCACTTATACCTCCAAAACAGGAGGAATTATGTAGTATGAGGGGCTACTAAAAATATTCTTCCAGGACAGGTGCATCTTCTGGCTGACACAACCCATCATGTAAAAAACACACACATATATAATATGATAAGCACGCATACAAGTATATGTAGAAAGATATAGCTACACACACATGTACTGTCTATATTTGTGTGTGTGTATATACATTATATATAAACACACATATACACAAGCATATATAGCCATAGAGAAACATGTGTGGAGTTAGATAACTCTCTCTCTCTCTCTCTCTCTCTCTCTCTCTCTCTCTCTCTCTCTATATATATATATATATATATATATATATAATATATATATATATATATAGCTTATAAATATATCCTGAAATAGATACTATGAAATAGATCAGAAAGACCAAATGATAAAAGCTCTATTACCATGATTAGGCAGTGCACACAGGAAGGAGGGGAGGGAACTGTTGTGGTGGAGATCTGAGGGGAGGGAACAGTCAGAGAGGGTTGGGAGATAGATTGCTAGTTACTGCAAAGGATTATGGAAATTGTAGTAACTGAACCCAGGAAGTCAGAGGAGAGATTAACCCCATCAGAGCTGGAGCCAGCAAGGAGCATGTGCTGCTAGTGCACAATAAAAGGTAATTTTGCGGAAAAAAACATAATAGATGTGTTGAGGGGCACATATTAGCAAGATTTATCAGAAAAAAAAAAATCAGTTTTGGTAACTGGACAACTTCTTTAACCTTCCTCCACCAATTCTACATTTAAGTTACATTAAGTCACTTATAACCAACAATGTTGTGTGTACTGAGGAAATCATCCAGCCCTTTTTTAAAAGCTGTTATAGTATCTGCCATTACCTCCTGAGGAGGTCAGTCCCGGTTTCACTACATTACACTACAAGATGACCCTCGGATTGTCACAATTCGAAGTAATGCTGACTACTGGTTGCCACACTGTTAGATCCCCGGTACAAGACAAAATTTGGCGAAATAAGCCCTTCCATAGAAAGGGACGCACGTATGCAGGAGTATCCGCAGAAGCTGGTACTCAATCTTTGATCTGCTTTTACATTAAACACCAGTGCTGCACAGAGTGAATCTCAACGCTTTGTCATGGCTAAGAGGAAATGGTATTTTACTTGTCCACATCTAAGGGACCGAGGGCTGGCTGCTGTGCTGAGACGGCGTTGAGTAGGGTGTCCCTGCAGAGTTGCAAATTTGGTCAAAAAGGTGGAAAAAGGACAGATGCTGGTGGAAAGGGGAACACGTGTGTTGGAAAGGGGAAAAAAGTTTGTGTCCGTGGGTTTGGTGGTTAAGCAACAGTAACATCTTCTGAAGAAACACCATCTGTTACGGGGGGACTAACAGATTTGGATAAGGTGGTATATATCCCAATTGCCAGTCGGGGTCCACCGTGCTCCCAGATGGAGAAGGAGATGCTGGCAACCCGAAGGTTAGGCGGAGGATACAGAGCTGGGTGGCTCTCAAACTAATAGTAGCCTGAACTGAGTTAGACGACACTCGGTTCTGGAGACTGTGAACCCTGTTAGCGTCACAGGGTCCACACACCCAGCCCAGGAACTCCCTGTTAACAACACAGGGGCTATTGGGTACGTTGTCTGTGTGCGTAGGGGGCACACCTCTGGACAGCAGGCGCAGCAGCAGCCCAGTTAATGCCACTGAGCTGCACTAGCAGGATTGGTAGGACAGGAGCTGGTCGTAACCGTTCTGCGTTACCAAGTGTGGTGGCGTCCTGCACCGACGCCCTATCCCTGCCTACCTCTGGCCTAAAGCCGCAATGGGATCAACACATGGACGTGTGCTCTGTCTCAGCATAATAGAAGAATGCGCACCTCCTTGTTGTCTACAGCCCCTTTTATAACCTGGGTCCGCCCCAACGCAGGGTGGACCACAAGGCACCTCCAGGAGCCAATAGCAGAGTGCCACGTCATCAGTGACATAACCAGCAGCTTATCCGGAACCGCCACTTCAATGATGACTTCATGTCAGCCACGCCCCAAACACCTCACCAGTCATCGTCTGACGAACAATGATGAGGTGCAAAATCATAGGGGCGGGCCTCTGCGAGCCAGTCCGGAGTGGCCACATCATCAGGACACCTGATGTCCTCTGGACTAGCATGGACTGCCACCTCATGGACATGGCCAGTGAGTTCCTTAATGTACCTAGCCTCTGATGCACTAAGTGCCTGAGCATGCTCAGGAGCCTGAACAACAGTCTCAGAAAACAGACTATCAGCTTCTGCATGCTCTGTAGACACAACACAGGACTTAGACACGGCACGGAGTCCAAGTACCTGTGCAAAGAGGCTTTTCTCATTAAGTGTGGGAGCATGCTCTGTAGCACGAACTGAGGACTTAGGATCAGGAATGGCACAGTCATGCTAAGCATGCTCACTAGGCGAAACACTGGACTTAGGCTGTGTCTGGGGTAAATCGGCACACGCATCCGCACTAGCCGTCTCTCCACACTTAGACGTGGAGGAGGAAGCAGCCAGCTGGACGACCAAAGGCATGGCCAAAAATGGCAGCTGACGCTTGGGCGCAACTGGAACCGCAGCAGGCTGCTTGCGTCAACGGCGGCACCGATTCGTAATACCAACTACCAGCCAAAATAAGAGGTGTATTTCTTCCCATGGATAATCTGATATGATCCCTTTCTTACGGACACGACCATCGCTACCAAATGTAGATGAGGCACCAAAAGAGCAGGTGCTTCAATGGATCTCAAGTGCTCCATCAAGTGGCCTCTCCACCTCAACTTCAATATCCAAAATACTCCATTCCTCTGTGGTGTCAACCCAATCGCACTTGCTTCCTAACAGCTCTCAAGTTTCCACCAGCCCTGCTGAGTATGGGGGTGACAGAGATGGTTGAGTCTGCAGAGCTGTCCAGTCACACTATAGCCTGGGAATCAGAGGTCTGCTCCAAAGCTGCAGTGAGTCCAGACAAGGAAATGATCTGCACTGATGCCCAGAAGCTTTGTGAGTCGGATCCAGGCCCCGATGAAGAAGGTTCTGAGCATAATGTACACCCTCATTCCCAAACTATAAATCCTCCTGGTGGAGACAATGGAGAACATGCTGATGAGACTCCGATACCTGATTGGAACGTCAACTTTACTATTCGGTCAGGGCAGGAAGAGGTTGGCTCGGAGGAGTCTGGACGAGGGGAATGAAAACACACAGGGTGATAATGAGGTTGGAGACCCCACTTACTGTCAAACCACAGTCAGCCAGTCGATGAGGTCAGCAGAGGAGTTGGAGGAGGATGCTACTGACGACGAGGTTAGGTTGCGTCTTCCTGGACAGAGACAAAGTACTGGAAGCACGTCAACAACTGAATTCTCAGCCATAACTCTGCCTCTGAGCAGAAGTCATGGTGGCTCTGCAGGTCGCATGGGCTGTAAGCCTTGCCTAGCCTGGTGCTTTTTTTACATCGCAAAAGATCACCCAAGTCACGTCATCTGTAAGATTTGTCACCAATCTCTAAGTAGAGGCCAAAAACTCACTACTTTGAGTACTTCGTCCATGAACTGTCACATGGATATGAAGTGATAGTGTGAGGGTGTATTGATGAGCTTTATCCACTGTGAATGCAACATGCTTATTTGCCGTTCATTGTATGCATTGTTGCAGACTACCCACAAGGGGCGGCTGTTTTTTTGCATCTGCCTTTGACTGTTTGGTCACTATAGCAATAGCAAAACGGTCTTCGGCTGTGGACTTGGAGACCGGACTAGGTGTTGTCTGTGAACTTAAGAAAACGCTAAAGGTGTGCGTTACAGCAAGTAGCCACCGCGGAAACACTATGGTGGATTGTGAGGAGACTCGTGTTGGAGTTTGGTGAGGAGGACCATAATGCATGTGAGCAGCATCCTGTGCCGGAGACCGACATTCTCCCGGTGCTGTCTATACTGTTTACCGTGAAAGGATTGTAAACTCTGTATTTATGGCAACTGGACACCACAGTACCCGGGTACGGTAGGCTGGGCCCAGACAGTAATGCGTGCACGCAACACTTTTGTTAACAAAACACATCTGTTCTGCTTAGGCAGACTATATAGACAATAAGATTTGCTGCTTCTGCTCTGTCAATTTGTCAGTTACAGTTAAAATTCTAGAGGGACAGCAACACATGTTTGCACTGACTGTTGCTTTACAAGATTTCCAGGACTGTGTTGCTGAGCTGTGTGGTTTGACTCACCACTGTTATCATCTGCCTTATCTGTGAGGCTTCAGCTAACAAGGGTATTCAGGGGGGTTAATGGGTTTTGTCTATGTTTAGGTAGATAAGTTGTAAGCTCTTGTGATGCGCCACTGGTAAGTCGTGTTCACACACACACACACACACACACAATTACCAGGTAGGCGGCAACAGTTTAGACAGTCCCTTGGTTAGGCAAAGGTTGGTGAGAAGGGGCTATAAATTGCCATTACGAGTGTTGCAGCATAGGGGTGTAGGCTTTTGGACTTGTGAATAGATTGTTCTATTCTTTCAGTTTTATGCATGGTCCTTATTGTTTGTTTTGGGAGAGTTAAACAATCATTTATCAACCCAACTTCCTAGAGTCCTTTTCCTGTTGCGTGGTTTTGCTGTATACTGGGGAGCCCACCCTATACACTACTTTAAATGAAGCATAAGTCTATGTGGAAGGGTCACTATGCTACAATGCGGCCTAGCGGGGCGGTGCAACCACCGTCTGCCCCATCAATGGCATCTGTGTGCTCTTCATCCTCTGTGACTGTGGGGACAGCAGTCACATATGCTTTTTGACGCTGACCTTCCACCCCTGTACCCGCAACAAGCAGTGTCATTGGCAGGTCATCAGTTGTTTTTGAAGTGGAAACAGCTGCTGGTGTTGAGCTGTCTCAGACATTGAGAGAACCACCTTTTGGATGAAGGCAACATTATATCCACGCCTGTACCTTCGTCACAGATTGATGGACTACCTGCAGTTAAAAATTGCGTTGCAGAAATGGAGAGGTGGTGTACAATACAGAGTTGGTCTAGCTTTATTGACAGCTGAAGAACCAACACTGAATATCACAGACAATGAAACTATGCCCCTTAAAGTGTCAGCACTTTTTGAAATTAAAATTGCGTAGCAAAAATGGACAGGTGTGTAGAATGCACAGTTGGTGTACCTTGCTTGACAACAGAGGAACCCTAAGTTAGTATCCCAGACAATTTTAGTATGCCCCTAAAAGTGGCAGCAATTTTTGCAATTAAAATTGCAAAGCAAAAATGGAGAGGTGTGTAGAATGCACAGGTGCTGTAGCTAGCTTGTCAGCAGAGGAAGCCTCAATTTCTATCCCTGCCAATGAAACAATGCCCCAAGGAATTGCCTGAGCTGATTTAGCCAGACGCTGTGATATAAACCCCTGCACAGCGCTGGCACAAACCTGCCTAGCAAAAATTGCTATGAACGGCTGTAATGTAGCCCTGAAAAGGACTGAAATTACAAGTAGTCCCTAATCCCTTAAGCGATGCGTAGATTGCACTGTATGTCTATAGCGCACACAGCAGCAGCGGGAGCGGTGACTGACACCCACCCGCAGCAGAGAGATAATGGTGGCGACGGGGAAAATGACCAGGTCTTATAGGGCAAAGATATGTGACATGCACAGCCAATGACGCATGCCCTTGCTTGTTTGGCAAAAATCCTCTTTGCTGTGTGTGTGTCTGTGATTGGCTGACAGCCTGGCCCGCCCCACTGTACGCACGGTTAGGAAAAAAAAAATGGTGATCACCTTTCTTTCAGCACTCAGCAGCAGCACTGATCTAAACCCTGCCCCCCCCCGCACACTATACGCTGAATTTTGATAATATCATGATTCACAGTGACTCACAGTAATACAGTGAAAAGCCAGCTAGTAACTAGCTACGCTTTATGGTGATCGAACCATTATCGAATGTAACTCGAACTGCCGAATTTGAAGCAAATCGTTTGAGTTCGTCGAACACCGCCCCAAATCATTTGAATTTGAAATTGGCGAACCGTTTGAATCGAACATCGCTCAACTCTACACAACAGTTAGAGAGTTCTCCAGCAGGAGAGGAAGGGAGCAGTCGCATCTTACAGGTGCTCCGGTGGGAAGGAGGAGAGAGCTCACACGGTTGCCATGGGGAGAGTGAACCTGCTCCCCACGGAGTCAGTGCCACACAGGGCGGCAGGACCCTAGGGAATATCATACTTCACGTTGGATTTCCAGAATCTGTCCGGTCGGGGAAAGTTTCAAGCTTCCTTGCCCACACAGCACCCGACAGCACAGTGCCATATAGGATCCGGGGCCTCGCTTCAAGCCGGACCCCACATCGGAACTGCGGCACCTGCAGATAGGGACAAGAGTGCATCTTGTGAAACCCAGGGTCCCCTCGTAGCTTCAAGCCAGGGGATCCACAGACAGCCGTTACAAGGAGAAACCAACCAAACACCAAACCGGACTAATCTCTAAAGGGATTCAGGTTAGACTGAGCCCATCATAGCACATGACCGATATTATCTGAGTGAGCGGCATTGTACAAAAGTGAGTAAACAACGTGGAACCACAGCTATAGACTCTGACTCCTTATTAACCGTACTGCTGCTCCCTGCTGCCATTACTAGTCCCCTCATCATCCTCCCTGGGGCCCGTTCTACCTGTGGAGAGCAATCCCATCCCTGGCTGCTACTACCATCTGCTCCAGAGGACAGTGACAGCAGCGGTGGCCCATTCCCTGGCCGCATACCCCAGGTGGCGTCACGACAACCACCTCACAAGTACACCCATCATCTTTCCCTGCCATCTTCTGTACACCACGGGGCAACGGAAGCGGGCTAGGCCGCCCGTGACCGTCCCAGTCGACGGCCCGGCGATGAGTAGGTTAATCCGCCTGCCCCATGGGGTGCTACATATGCTTATGTGTGACCACTGTTACTCAGGATATGTTTTTTTGAGGAGTGTAGAAAAGCACAGTGTACATTGCTTTACTGCATATTTGAAAGCGTATATCTGGCTTAAAGATTGTAATACGTACCCATGTATGACACCTGAGAAGTGCAAGAGCTCAGAGGAACCGGTCCAAGTGCTGTCAGTTTTTTCCACAGGCCGTACTCACAGACAATATGGCTGAGTGAATACAGCCTATGAAGCAGCTGAACATAAACCTGTCACAAGGTTTTTCCTAATATAAAGTACGGCCACTACCTTTAAATCCGCTTTTACAGCATTATAGTAAGCTGCGTGTATGACCCCAAGCATAGCACAAATAAGGGATTTTTTTTTTTTTTATATCCACAGCTGGCGACCAAGTCCGATGGGGACCTTTGGTCTTGATCTGGAGCCTTTTTTCTTCCTACAATAGCCATTGCCTTTCCCTGCGTTGTGTAGCGGATGTGTCCTACGTCATCCACATGTGTTTCCCGACCTCGCTCCTGCACAGGCATACTTCTCTTTGATGTGGCAAGGGCTGGGTAAGGCTAAAGAGTGCTGATTACCCAGAAAAAAAGCCGCCACATGCACACTGCAATACTTTCCTCAGCCTAATGGCGATGGCGATTGTAAGAAGAAGCTGCACTGGATCAAGACCAGAGATGCCCATCGGACCGGACCGCAATGGCGGTGGGTATAATAAAAGCTCTTTTTCTGTACTATGCAGAGGGGCTTGGGGAAATACATGCAGCTTACTAGATTACTGTAAAAGAAGTCTTAAAGGCGGTGGCTGTACTTTATATATCAGTAAAACCTAATGACAGATTCCTATTAAGAATGGGTTGCTATTCATGGGCCACTCCTGTGTACTTTCCCCCCAGGCCAAAATCTGGCAGCCAGCCGCTGGCATGCAGTAATTGTTCTGAATGTAAATGTAAATAAAGGGTGGGCCATAAGTATGGATACACCCTGATGATATCACCTTACCGTTTGTGGCTTATTAGTACATGGGAGGGGCAAAACATTTGAGGCCGGGTCATGCCCATGGTGGCCATCTGCAAAGCAGCCATTTTTAATTCAACTTTATTTTTTTTTATCAGAGTGTATCCATCCATACTTATGGCCCACCTTATACATGGTCAGAACATTCTCTTTTTCTGACTCAAAAGGTTTGAAGAGATATAGAATTGTGCATAATCTTACTTGCAATGCCACGTCAGTCATCTACTTAGCAACCTGTCCCTGCAACCTTGCATATGCAGGCATAACGACTCAATAGCTAAAAGTCTGTGCCCTTGAACATGTTAAAAATATAAAAGCAGTGATAAATGACATCCAATTCCACTACATTTTCATGACTTCCATCATTGTAATCTCAAAAGTTTCCATATTGGAGGAACAGACGACATAAGGCTAGGTTCACACACTGCGTTTTTTTGACGCTGCGTTTTTGTGCGTTTTTTGCGGCAAAAACGCACAAAAACGCACCCGCGGCAAAAAAACGCGGCAAAACACGCACGTGTTTTGCCGCGATTTGGTGCGTTTTTTTGCTGCGTTTTGCTGCGTTTTTGCTCACTGCGTCTTTATGCGTTTTTTATCAGTGAACAAAAAAAAAAGGTCTGATGTCATTTCCTTCTTCAATGTGTTCTTCATTCTCCACTAGTGTATGCAGAAGAGCAGACAGCTGCAGAACTACAAGGCTCAGCATGCTCCATCCAATAGTGTATGCAGGAGAGCAGACAGCAGCTGCAGAACTACAAGGCTCAGCATGCTCCATCCAGGACTGTATGCTTGAGGGAGAGTCAGGGGGAGCAGACCTACAAGGCTCAGCATCCTCCATCCAATAGTGTATGCAGGAGAGCAGACAGCAGCTGTCGAACTACAAGGCTCAGCATCCTCCATCCAATAGTGTATGCCGGAGAGCAGACAGCAGCTGTCGAACTACAAGGCTCAGCATCCTCCTTCCAGGACTGTATGCAGGATTTCTTTGCCCCCCCCCAAACAAAAAAAATAACGTGGGCTTCGCCATATTTTTGTATGCTAGCCGGGTACAGCAGGCAGGTACGGGCTGCCCCCAACCCCCAGCTGCCTATTTGTACCCGGCTGGGAACCAAAAATATAGGGAAACCCTTTTTTTTTTAATTATTTCATGAATTTCATGAAATAATTTTAAAAAAAAAATGACGTGAGCTTCGCCCAATTTTTGAGTCCAGCCGGGTACAACTAGGCAGCTGGGGATTGGAATCCACAGTGCAGGGTGCCCATGCTTTCTGGGCACCCCCGCTGTGAATTGCAGTCCCGCAGCCACCCCATAAAATGGCGCTTTCATAGAAGCGCCATCTTCTGGCGCTGTATCCAACTCTTCCAGCTGCCCTGATGCCGTGTGGCTCGCTGGGTAATAATGGGGTTAGGGCTAGCTGTATAGCTGGCCCTAAGCCCGAAATTCATGGTGTCATGCCAATATTAGACATGGCCACCATGAATTTCTAGTAAAGATAAAAAAAAAACACAACACACAGAAAAATATTTTTATTAGAAATAAAACACAACACAATTAGTGACTCCATCTTTATTGAAATAATGAACCCCCCTCCGCAGTAATCCTGGGTCAAGGGTCTCGCGCCGTCCAATCCGGATCCAATATCATCTGATCGGTTTGCTGGAAGGCAAAGCGATCAGATGATGTGTCAGGTTCTAGGGGCTGAAGCACATCACACAGCAGCTGATTGTATAAAAGCCGTTTATGCAATCAGCAGATGCATCGGTGCAAAAAAAAAAAAAAAAAAATACTCACTTATGTGCTGATTACCGGCAGCTCCTGGAGCGATGGGGCGGGAGTCTGATCCTGTCCGATCGCTGCAGCAGCTGCCGGTAATCAGGGATGAAGTCTCCTGACGCATCCGCTGATAGCTTAAACCGGCTGGGCGCCCGCGTCACCGCGATACTTACGATTACCTGATGCGTCAGGTGACTGCATCAGGTGATCCATCGCCAGGTCCTGCATCTATCGGAGATGTCCCGGCTGTCTGCACACAGCCGGAGCGGTGATACCGTGAGAGGAGATGGGAGCGGGCATGGCACCGGGAGGCTGCAAGCAGGTGAGTATAACTTTTTTTTTTTTTTTTCTACTGTTCACTTTTGTTTTCGCAGCCGCTTCCACCTCCCGCCCAGACATGGCGCCGCACGGCAGCATACATGCACAGGACTGGAGGTGGACGCGACGATGACGGTACCGGGAGGATTCACGCTTCTGTGTTTACTGACAGAAGGAATCCTCTTCCTGTACATGTCACTTTACTACCCACCTCCTGCGTTTATAGCTGCGTTTTTGGTCTTGGAAACGCACCAAAACGCAGCTATTTGCGTTTCTCATTGCGTCTTTCAACATCCCATTGCACTCAATGGATGAAAAGCGCAGTGAAAAACGCGAGAATAATTAACATGCTGCGTTTTTGTGGCACCACAAAAACGCAGCTGAAAAAAAACGCTGTGTGCAGACAGCAAAAATGAAAACTCATAGACTTTGCTGGGGAAGCAAAGTCATGCAGTTTTCTGAGCAAAAACGCACCCGAAAACTGCGCAAAAACGCCGCGAAAAACGCACTGTGTGAACTTACCCTAAATGTTTATATCTGTGGAGGAGACATTAAAAAAAACCTTTTCTAAAGATAGAAACTAAATAGATCATGCTGTTAGATCTAAAATTCTCGAATAAACTCATTGAGTACATTAGTTATAATTAGTGATGAGCGATTTTTGTTACTCGCACAAATAGTACAGTATTCACGTTATTCGTTACTCGAGTCATTCGGTCCCTGCCTCGTGATTTTTGTTACTCGCACGAATAGTACAGTGTTCACGTTATTCGTTACTCGTTGAGTATTTTGGTCCTTAGCAAGGCAATACTGATATGTGTCTGCCAAAAAGTAAAATATAACTTTTATTAATGACTAACAATAAAAAGCACACTGACAGACAAACAAATAAGGCTAGGTTCACATTTCCGTCAATTTGTATCAGTCACAATCCGCGGCTCTGGTAAACAACAGAATCCGTTTGGCGGATTCCGTTGTTCCCATAGACTTGTATTAGCGGTGGATTGTGACTGATGACACTGCGTTGCATCCTCCGCCCGACTGATCAGTCATGGAACGACTGACCGTCGGGCGGCAGGAATGCAGCCTGTAAAGTTTTTTGAGCAGTGCAATCCGTAGGCTTTCGCTGCGCATGCTCTCTCTGGCTCCCTGCACACATAACCGGGGTACACGTCGGGTTACTAAGCAAAGCGCTTTGCTCAGTTACCCGATATTTACCCTGGCTACGTGTGCAGGGAGCCAGCGCTAAGCGGTGTACGCTGGTAACCAAGGTAAATATCGGGTAACCAAGCAAAGTGCTTAGCTTAGTTACCCGATATTTACCCTGGCTACGTGTGCAGGGAGCCCGACACTTCCCCGCTCAGCTCTGCCCCCTCACGCACTCCGCATGTACACAGACACACACACACACACACACACACTCTCACCTGTCCCCAGCCATGCAGTCTCCGACACTGACGTCCTCAACGCCATGGCCCTGCTCGGCTCCACTCACCCCGCACTCCACCCCCCGGAACCATACTCAGCGGCCGAACGATCAGCTGATCACCCGGCGGCCGGCTTCTGTGAGCTATCAGCTGATCACCCAGCGGCCGGCTGCTGTGAGCGATCAGCTGATCACCTGGCGGCCGGCTGCTGTGAGCAATCATCTGATCGCTCTCATTAGCCGGCCGCCGGGAGATCATCTATTTGCTCTCAAAAGTCGGTGGCTGATCGTTCTCTCTTTTACAACAGAGTCCGACAATTCAATTCTTGTCATCCATTGTACAACGCATCAGTCACATGCGTCAAGCAATGCATGTGACTGATGCAAAACAACGGAAATGTGAACCTAGCCTAAGCTGTAATGAAACAGGCAGTGTCCCAAAGTGAATTCTCATAAGAGAAATAACCGGGGGGTGGGGGGACCAATTACAGTTATTAATCAATAAACTGTTATTATGCAGTCATAAACCTCCCAAAAGAATTCAGGGGGAGATATAGCTTAATTCAAAGCACACATAGCAGAGAAAAACACGTTCATGAGTATAGCCTAAACAACCCATCCCACTCAAAGCCTGGATAAAGGCAGTCTGTAGGCAGGAACCATGTATGAGTGAGAAGGTCAAATGAAGAGCTATACACATAGAATGTATCCTATGGTTAATAAAATACACCGCCCGGATGTTTCTGTATTTGCCCAGCATTATTCATGAGTAAGATCTAACTGCTCTACTGGCTACTGTCTCTCCCCTGATGAGTGTAACAAATTGTGTCGGGAGGTCCAGGAGCTTTGATGACTGAAGTCAAAGGGTTGCCACCAAGGAGAGTATGGTGTGGTAATAATATTTGAACTCCCCCTCTATTTTATGGTGACCTTTTTCTCTTACTGCTTTTTGTTCATATCATCCCTATGGTTGTGATAAAGATACGACTGTCCCCCCCCTCCTATATCCTAGATGGACATTTTAAGTATTTAATTGGATTTTTTTTTTTTTCCCCATTGGATCTTTCTCCTATGTGAATTCTTTTTGGGACTCTGCCTGTTTCATTACAGCTTATTTGTTTGTCTGTCAGTGTGTTTTTTATTGTTATTCATTAATAAAAGTTATATTTTACTTTGTTTTTGGCACCCACATATCAGTATTGCCCTGCTATTTCTATCATAAATTTTGGGTAATCTTACACCATATTGATTATTTTTGTATTTTTCTCCTTGCCTCGTGATTTTCGAGTCTCCTCACCACATATTTGTTGCCTGATTTTCAGCCTCTACACATGCGATGATTGCTTCCCAATCACAGTAATGCTGTAGCCATCTTAACTACTGGCATTATGGGAGGCGCAGTGGAAAAAAAATGACTTGTAGTCATTAAAGCAGTAGAATTATGCTTAGTGAGTTTCCCCATTGCTGTCACACTGCGTCCGGTCCGATCATTAAAGTTCATGAATATGCACTATTTCCCCGCCCACTCTCTGTAACAGTGTTGGTGATTTGTTGCAGTCTTGCTACCCCCACCCACCCTCTGTGCCAGCGTCTGTGATTGGTTGCCATCACACTAGCTGTCTGGGTCCCTAGCGTGGACTAAAAATAAGTAAATAATTTAAAAAAAAATTATGTATGGTCCCTCGTATTTTGGTACCCGGCACAAATAAAGCAGATGCTTTAATATAATATAATATAAATAAAGCACATGCTGCAGCACCCAGCTGTGTGCGTTTATCTTGGCAGTATATGATAATATGAGGAACACCATGCGTTTTTTAATTATTTAAATATATACATTAAAAAATCGTTGTGACATTTCCCCAATTTTGATACCCAGCCAAGATAAAGTGGCTAGTATTCTCAGGCAGGGGAGTTCCATGGTTATTGGGCCCCCTCAGGATAAAAATAGCAGCCCGCAATCGCCCAAGAATTGGTGTGTCCATTAGAGTAATTTGTGGGCGGTTTCCATTGCTTAGGCAAATACGCGACTCTCCAAGCATGACATGGCGTCTGATAATTATTCCAGTCAGTTTTGCATTCAAGAAGTCAAATGGCACTCATTCCCTTCCAAGCCCTGCCATGTGCCATAACAGTAGTTTTCCATCACATATTAGGTATTGGTTTATTTAGGAGAAATTGAACAACAAACTGAACATTGCATTTTCTCCTGTTACCCTTGTGAAAGTGCAAAATTTTGGTGCTATAGTAACATTTTTGTGGGAAAAAGTTAGATTCATTTTTTCCTTCCATATTGCTTTTTTTATTTTCCTGTGAAGCATGTAAAAGGTTATAAACTGGTGGAAACGGGCTTGAGTGGTGAACGAGCTAAAATAGTCTCTTTCTATGAGGCCTGCAGTATCAAATTGGATTCCTGATGAAGCCACAAAACCGGGAATCAGAGACTCCTAATTGCCAGGGTGTGAGGACCATTGGGGATCACTATCTGTCGGCATTCCTCATCGGAAGTCCGGGGGCGTCTAGGTGGGGGTTCATTCTCACTAGAGGAGTTAGAAGAGGAGGTGGAAACACAGAGGAATATTGAATCCTCTCCCTCACTCTGTCAGATGCATGCGTGTGCCTCAGCTGAATACACTGTTTGGGATGAATGGCACTTTTTTTTTCATGGCTTCTTTGTGTGTTTGTAGCGTTTTCACGTGTGTTGTGTAACCAAATTTTATTCAGATGTGTTTATATAGTAAACGAAAAATAAAAGAAGAAAAAAATTAGAAGAAAGGAAGAGAACTGAAAAATATATAAGAACATTAAAGTGTATAATGCTGTAATTGAATGTTAATAAAGACCGTTATTGAACTCCTGCAACTGACCTGCTGTAACAGTATATCTATAGAGCAGTAGGAAAATATCGGTAATAAAATAATGCCTACAATAATTGTCCAGTACATTTCTAAACTAAATTAAAATGTAAAAATGACTAACCATGGTAGGAAAAACGTGTTATAATTGCTCTAGAAACCTACACAAATTATAGTGAAGAAGACAGACTTCAGTAAAAGCAGTTACTGAGCGCCCACAACTTACAAAAAGGGGAGGTTTACGCCATTGTTTTCTCCACACTCGAGAAAACCAGTCCAATGAGTATGAACAGGGTTGCATCAGTTTTTCCTCAGAGTTGGAGAGGAAAAAAATCTCCATGTTTTACATTCTGCCAGACCGCGAAAATCGGTCAGATGTCATCAAAATGCAGTTCTGATTATTGCCACGGACACACAGACTTAGGCCTGTTTCACACGTCAGTGAAAATCACGGATGTTTTTCACTGACGTGTAAAAAATGCATATGTCCCTCCATGTTCGGTGTTCGGTGATGCATTCAACGTGGGTTGTCCGTGTGCAATCCGTGATCCGTGCTCCGTCATCCGTGATTGCACATGGAGATATACTCACCTGTCCTGTTGCTACTGTCCGTGGTGCTGAAGTCTCCAGCTCTGTAGCATCTGCCTGCCACTGTCTCTAGTTTCTGCAGCTTCTTCTGGGTCCGTCTCTGGCTGCATAAATGAATATGCATACCATAATGAGACAGCCAGGAAAAAGCTGAAAGCACAGGCTGAACACAGCGTCGCTGGAGAAGGTGAGTTGAAAATGTTTTTTATTTTCAATGTCCATGTTTTTCTGGTACGTGTTTCACAGATCATACCACTGTGTGGTCCGTGGAACATCAGTGATGCCAGAAAAACGGACATGTCTCCTTGCGGCAATCACAGACATGCGTGTACACCGCACGGAGACACGGTCAGTGAGAAATCACTGATGTGTGCGCAGACTAATTGATTATAATGGGTCTGCGTATGCCCATGATTCTGGTACGTATAAACACTAGCACATACGTACCAGAATCACTGATGTCTGAAATAGGCCTTACATTGCCTATTTTGATCCCACACTTGGATCAAAATCTGACATGTCACCGATTTTTTTTTTTCCATGCTGACCACTCGTTATGAGGAAAAAAAATCAGACATGTGCATAGCCCCATAGAACATCAAAAATACGAGTGCTGTATGTGAAAGCAGTTCTGTGAAAGTTTTTTTATTGTAGTTGATAAGTTTTACATGCATGTAGTAATGTGTTGTGTTTTTCTTTTTTTTTTAATCTGCAGTGAGGTGTTTCCTTCGGATTCTTCTACATCTGGTATGATTACATCTGTGACTTTATATTTTATTCACAATTTGTTTTATAGATTTTGGAAAAGGTACATGTAAAAATGTTCTAACATTAGCAATAAAATCATAAAAGAGCATGGATCAGGGATGAGCAATTATTTTTCCAAAGGGCCTATATGAGAGACTAGCATTGCGTTATATTTGCAGACCACCACATGTATGGTTTTAGCATATAAAGATCTCTAAATTATGGATAAAAGAAAATATTAAAAAATAATTCTAACATAAACAGTCCCATTCTCACACCACATAAAAATACCCAATTAAAGGGCCAAAGCTCTCATTGAGCCCAATAGGAGTCCTTGTGTCCAATCTATAAATCCAGTGACTCAAGTTGCGCAAGGGCCTTAAATAGGTTACCACCTCTAACCTCTGATCTATGGCTATGTGCGCACGTTGCGTACTGTCCCTGCAGAAATTTCTGCAGCGATCTGAAGAGCACATGTGCGCTTTAAATCGCTGCAGAAATGTCCGTAGTGAAAAAAAAAAAGCCGATTCCATGCGCTCTGCCTGCAGCTCCTCCCATAGACAGAGCAGGGGCTGCCGGCAAAGCGCACGGAAGAAGTGACATGTCGCTTCTTAGAACGCAGCGCTTCGGCAGCAGCCGAAGCGCTGCGCTCTAAAACGCCATGTGCACACGGCCCCTGCACAATCTCCATAGACTGTGCAGGGGACGCAGGACGCATGCAGTTACGCTGCGCTACAAAGCGCAGCGTAACTGCATGAATTACGCACACGTGTGCACATAGCCTTTAATAGGTTACCACCTCTAACCTCTGATCTATGGCCTTTATAATTAATTTGCTTGAGTCAGATTTATGGTACAATTGGAAAAGCAGAGTGAAGGCAGATAGCCGTAACGTACATGATGGGTAAGTCATTGTCACAATTTCAATTCACAGCAGTTCTTAAAAAATGCCTGACAATATTGGGAGAGTCTCCAAATGCATTCACTTCACACTCATTTAGGATAGGAGCAGCAAGAGAAGCTGCTAGATGGGGCTTAGGGCCTGACATAGTTAAAAAAATCGGGAGATGGGAATCGAGCAGATTTAAGAGCTACATTAGATTGCATTTATTATAAATGGCGTACATGTATATATATGTGTACATTTTGGTAATCTTATAGTAGTTGTGTCTTCATTTAGATAATTGTGTGATAATTGTGTTTTTTGTTTTTGTTTTTAGCTGAACAGCAATGCCTGGTTTGGATCATGGGACATTCATTTGTTTTTTGGGGGGCCTTACGTGCAGCAGTCAGGCCTAATGGCAAACAGTTGGGGTTGCCCAGTTCCTTGGCACGGGTGACATGGATAGGAAAGAGGGGAATGCAGTGGCATCAGCTGTTAAAAGAAATCCAGTATCATGTGGAGTTCTACCGCCTCCCGGACGTCTTACTTATCCATTTAGGTGGTAATGATTTAGCAATAAGAACATCAAGACATTTAGTTAGGAACATAAAGCTCGATATGTTGAATTTATGGAGGTCTTACCCAGAAACAGTGGTGGTCTGGTCGGATATAGTAGCTAGACAAATGTGGAGAACAGCGCGATCAGTGGCTCGCATCAATAATACAAGGATAAAGGTTAATAAAAAAATAACAAAATTTGTGTTGGAAAATGGAGGGGTGGCCATACGTCACCAGATGCTTGAAAATACAAAGGAACATTTTTGCAGAGATGATAAGGTACATCTTAATGACATTGGCATTGATATATGGATGTTGGGAATACAAGAAGGAGTAGAACGAGCCATTAAGTTGTGGAGGAACTCACTCTTGTAAGGTGTCACAAGAGCGAGTCTTGGCGGGATGTGGTTGTTTAAACCCCCTCTTTGTTGGTTGGAGAATTATGTTTTTAATGGGGTCCCTGGGCCAGAGCTCAGCGGACAGTGGAATATGGGTCCCTGGGGAGGAGCTCAGTGGACAGTGGAATAGATGGGTCCCTGGGGAGTAGCTCAGCGGACACAAGGAAAATGATCAAGGGGTATACCCAGATTCCCCCTTGAGCTAGGTGTACACGGCGGAGGGGGATATGGGGCTGGGACTTATAACAACCACATCTCTGGGCCGATAATCTTGTTTTTTCTTGTTGATGTTTTTCTTATAAAATAAAGGGCTGCTGTGGCCAAAAATTTTAATCCATGTCACGTAGTGTGTGGTGTCTTATTTATTAGGTTACCAGGAGCGCAATTCACTAATCCATCAGTCATGTTTTGGTAGGGTTTTTAGGTGTTTCGTCTCATGCAGAGTCTTTGTTTTCTCAATGTCCCTGATGTGCTCACGGACTCCCACCTTTAAATCCCTTGTGGTCATCCCTATGTAGACTTTCTGGCATGGACACTGGGAGTAATATATCACGCCCTTAGAAGCACAAGTATGTTGGTGATTTTTTGTAAGTTTGTGTTCCTTCTGATTTTTTTTAAAGGGAACCTGTCACCAGATTTGGCGACTATAAGCTGTGGACACTATCACTGAGTCCTTTTTTGCAGCATTCCACAATACTGTATATAAGAGCCCAGAGACCTCTGTATAATGTAAAAAATATTTTTTTAATAACTGGAGGGAGGGGGGGGGCGGTCTGGTCTGATGAGTGTTGCTGCTGTCCAAGCCCGGCACTTCCTTTCTCCGGTCCGACGCCTGCTCTCTGCTGCGATCTCTGTCCTTCTTCCTAGCCAGTTTGGATGACGCGTCTACATCATCCACAAAAGACGACATTGCGGTCCTGCCCAGGTGCACTTTGATCTGCCCTACTGAGGCAGATCAAAGTACTGTAATGCGTAGGTGTGAGGGAAGGTTAATGACTGCTGTTATTAACCCCTTATTGCCCCAATTGCTACCGCACCAGGGCATTCGGAAAGAGTTGGGTAAAGTGTCGGGATTGTCACATCTAATGGATGTGACAGTCCTGGATGGCTGCGGACTGCTTTTTTTAGGCTGGGGGGGCACAATAACCATGGACCGACCCATCCTGAGAATACCAGCTCCAAGCTGTCGGTTAATCATGACTGGGTATCAAAATGGGCGGGGAAAGGACCGCAGAACATTTTTAAAAAAAATTATTTATTTAAATATTTTTTATTTTTAAAAGCTGCATGCGGTTCCTTTAATTTTGATACACAGCCAAGATAACGTGCAAAGTTGGGGACTGCAGCCTGCAGCTGTATGCCTTGTCCTTGTTGGGACGACCCTACGCCATTTTTTTTTATTTATTTTTACACCAATCTAGATGTAGACAGCATGTGCATCTAGATTGAAAGCTGTCTTTTAAGGGTGCTTTACATGCTGCGACATCGCTAGCGATCTCGTTAGCGATGTAACACACCAGATCGCACATACGATCTGCTGAGATCGCACATAGGTCGTTTTTGTAGCGCCGGTCACATGTGCGATCTCGGCAGATCGTATTTGCGATCTGGCGTGTTACATCGCTAACGAGATCGCTAGCGATGTCGCAGCGTGTAAAGCACCCTTTACAGTACGAGTCCGTCCATCACTAATCCATAGACAAACAAAAAGTGCATAGTGCTCATATTGTTGTGTAAACAGAAATATGATATGTAAAATTAAACATGACATGCCATAAGGCAAGCAAAATCAAGAAATACAAAAAACTAAATTATTGAGTAAATGTATTAAATATTAGTTGTATCCTAACTATAATTAAATTGTTGTACAATGTTGTTCTCCACTTTTCTTAGATAATCTTTTTTCTTATTTTCTCATAGGCACTTCATTCAGGGAAAATACCCAATCAAAGTCAACATCTAAGTCACTGAGCGGGTCGCGTGAAGTACCTCAAAATTTGCAGACCACCACAGGTATGGTTTTAGCATATACAGATCTCTAAATTATGAATAAAAAAAACAATTAAAAATAATTGTAACACAAACAGTCCCATTCTCACACCACATAAAAATACCCAATTAAAGAAAGCAGCCAAAGCTCTCATTGAGCCCAATAGGAGTCCTTGTGTCCAATCTATAAATCCAGTGACTCAAGTTGCGCAAGGGCCTTAAATAGGTTACCACCTCTAACCTCTGATCTATGGCCTTTATAATTAATTTGCTTGAGTCAGATTTATGGTACAATTGGAAATTTTTTGGTAGGGATTTTAGGTGTTCCGTCTCATGCAGAGTCTTTGTTTTCTCAATGTCCCTGATGTGCTCACGGACTCACACCTTTAACCCCCTAACCCCTGGACGATTTTTCCGTTTTTGTTTTTTGCTCCCCTTTTTCCGAGTCGTAACTTTTTTATTTTTCCCCATAAGAGGGCTTGTTTTTTGCGGGACGTATTGGTCTTTTAAGTGAAACCATGAGTTTTACCATATATGGTACTGGAAAACAGCAAAAAATTTCCACATGCGGAAAAATTACAAAAAAGTGTGATTGGACAATGGTTTATGGGTTCTTTATTCACCGTGTTCACTTTATGGTAAAACTGATGGGTGGGTGTGATACTTCAGGTTGGTTTGAGTTCGTTGATACCAAACATATTTAGGTTTACTTTTATCTAAGGGGTTAAAAAAAGGTTTGTCCAAAAAATTGGAGCACTTTCAGCGCCATTTTCTGCAACTTGTAGTGTTCTTATTTGTCGGGATATGGGGCTCACTGATGGCTTATTTGTTTGCATTTTTAGCTGAACCATTTTTGCGCAGATGCTACGTTTTGACTCCCTGGTATTGCATTTTGTTCAAAATTTGCGAAGACCAAAAAACTTAACTTTGCCGGTTGGAATTTTTTTTTCGGCTACACCGTCTACCGATCATATTAATTCATTTTATATTTTGATAGACTGGGCATTTCTGAACTCTGTGATACCAAATGAGTGTATATTTATTATTTTTTTAACCCTTTGATTTTTAGTGGGGCGAATGGGGAGTGATTTAAACTTTTAGTTGTATTTTTTTAATTCTTTACAACTTTTTTTAAACTTTTTTTATTTTAATAGTCCCTCTAGGGGTAAGGATTAGCTGTCTGATCGCTTGTTCATTTCTGCTGATCAGAGCGGCAGAGCTCTGATCAGCTGAAATGCTGCTGTCCTGTTACAACCAGCTGGCTGTAATAGGATGTGAGTCATGATAGCGACATGAGTCATGACATAACCCTGTGCTACCATGGCAACCATCGGCTTCCCGTGATCGCGTCACGGGGACTCCGATGGCGTCGAGGAAAGGAAATTTCCCTGCCATGGCCATTTACATTGCGCTGTCAGTATTTGACAGCACGGTCTAAGGGATTAAAAGGCATGGGTGAATCGTGGATCCACCCTTGCTTGTAAGCTACACATGTCTGCTGTTCAGATCAGCATATATGTGCGGGAATCGGTGCCGGTTTACTGCAGCAGCCGACGGTGATTACACCGCCATTATCTACGATGTACCCAGTACGTCCAATGTCTGTAAGAGGTTAAGTCCCTTGTGGTCATTCCTATGTAGATTTTCTGGCATGGATACTGGGCGTAATAAATCACGCCCTTAGAAGCACAAATATGTTGGTGATTTATTGTGTAAGTTTGTGTTCCTTCCGATTTTTTAATGGGAATCTGTCACCAGATTTGGGGACTACAAGCTGTGTCCAATACCACTGAGTTCTTATATACAGCATTCCAAAATACTGTATATAAGAGCCTAGGCCGCTCTGTAAAACGGAAAAAGTACTTTTATAATACTCACCTAGGGTGGGTCCAGTCCAATGGGTGTCGCAGCTCTCCAGTGCGGTGCCTCCTCTTTCAGGTCTGACGCATCCTCTCTGCTGCGATCTTCGGCCTCCTTCTTCCCAGTCCGGTGTGGATGATGTGTCTACGTCATCCACACGAGCCGACATTGCGGTCCTGCGCAGGCGCATTCATCTGCGCTGCTGAGGGCAGATCAAAGTACTGTAATGTGCAGGCACGAGGAAAGGTTAACCCCTTCACGACCGGCCCACTTTCCGGTATTTGGGGGGGGTTTGCCATTCTTCTGACAGACGTAACTTTTTTATTTTTCAGTCAATATGGTCATGTGAGGGCTCGTTTTGTGCAGAATGAGCTGTAATTTTAAATGAAACCATGAGTTTTACCATGCAGTGTACTGTAAAATGGCAAAAAAATTCCAAATGTGGAGAAATTGCAAAAAAAAGTGTGATTGCTCTATTGTTTTTGAGAAATTTTATTCACTGTGTTCACTATATGGTAAACCTGATGTGTTGCTGTGATGCCTGAGGTTACTGCAAGTTTGTAGACACCAAACATGAATAGGTTTACTTTTATCTAAGGGGCTATAAAAATAATCAGAAGTTTGTCCGAAAAAAGTTCTGAGACCCATAGCGTTCTCATTTTTTTAAATCTATGGTTCAGTGATGGCTTTTTTTGTATCTCGAGCTGACGTTTTTAACAGTATCATTTTTGCGCAGATGCTATGTTTTCATTGCCTGTTATTGCATTTTGCTTAAAATTTGTGGCAACCAAAAAGCGTAATTTTGACATTTGGATTTTTTTGCTGCTACACCGTTTACCAATCAGAACAAATGATTTTATATTTTGATAGATCGGGCATTTCTGAAGACAGCGATACCAAATGTGTGAATATATTTTTCTTCGGCGCTCCATTGGGAGACCCAGACGATTGGGGTGTATAGCTACTGCCTCCGGAGGCCACACAAAGCATTACACTAAAAAGTGTAAGGCCCCTCCCCTTCTGGCTATACACCCCCCGTGGGATCACGGGATGCTCAGTTTTCAAGCTTTGTGCGAAGGAGGTCAGACATCCACGCATAGCTCCACTGTTTAGTCAGCAGTAGCTGCTGACTATATCGGATGGAAGAAAAGAGGGCCCATATAGGGTCCCCAGCATGCTCCCTTCTCACCCCACTTGCGGTTTGTTAAGGTTGAGGTACCCATTGCGGGTACGGAGGCTGGAGCCCACATGCTGCTTTCCTTCCCCATCCCCCTGAGGGGCTCTGTGGAAGTGGGATCTTACCGGCCCCCAAACTCTGAGGCCGGGCTCCATCCACAGACCCAGAGACCCTGCTGGAGGAGCTGAGTACCGTCAGGGACAAGGCCCTGCAACATTCAGGTACTCTGTGTCCCCGCACAGACAGGCCACGCACACGCCAGACTTGCTGGGTGTGCTAGTGCGCCGGGGGCAGTAGCGCTGCGCGCTCGGGTTAGAGTCACTGCAGCTTAGCTGAGTGATTTTATGTGTTGGGAACTACCGCGCCGGCCGCTCCGGGAGCGGCGGCGCGGCTGGGACTTGTAGTGCGCCGGGGACTCGCGCTGACCGCGCTTTTACGGCGGCAGCGCTCATAAATCTAGTCCCCGGCTTTTGCGGCCTAGCTCTGCTTCGTTCCCGCCCCCACCCTGTCAATCAGGGAAAGGGAGAGACGCTGTTCTATAATCAGCGCCGAGGGCTGGAGTCTTATTTACATACTCCAGCCCTCTCACTGGGCACAGTGGGGACGCAAGTTTCCCGCTCTTGGTCTCAACACGCCCAGGGCCCGCCCCTCTCCACAGGACGCCGGCAGCCATTCCTGCATGCAGTCTGGCTGGAGAACGGACACAGGCTCTGGGGGACTCAGACAAGGGGCTCTGGCGACCACACACCCGCGTTTATGCGGGCGGTAAGCTGCACATAAGTGCTGGCCCCACTAGTGCCACAGTGTTATTTGGTGCACTTTTTCCCTGTACCATATATATTTATATTGCACTGTACAGTCGCTTCTTGGCTTATACCCTATATTGCTCTGAGGAGACAACAACATGTCATCCGCAAAACGCAAGGGTGCCAAGGCACAGGCGGTATGCACTGCTTGTGCCGCATGTGGGGCTAATCTACCGCCAGGTTCCAATGACCCCCATTGTGTGCAATGTTCAATCCCTGTGCCACTTCGGCAGCCAGAGTCTATGGTAGTAGTGGCCCAGGCAGAGACGCCTGTGAACCCTGCCCCGGTGACGGGGACAGAATTTGCAATTTTTCGCTGATAAGATGTCTGTGACTATGACAAAAATCCTGGAGACCTTGCAGTCCAGGCCAGTTACTCAGACCATGGACACGGCTGTGTCTATGCTCCCCGGTCCCCCTCAGTTGGAACTAATCCGTACTTCAAGGGGGTCCCAGGCATCACAGGCTGAAGACTCTGACTCGGATGAGAGTCCCAGGCAGCCTAAGCGGGCTCGCTGGGAAAGACCCTCGACGTCATCACACTGGTCAGGGTCTCAGCGAGAAGAGTCTCTGTATGAGGAGGCAGAGGTGGGTGATCAGGAATCTAATCCTGACACCGCTCTCAATCTAGATACCCCTGATGGTGACGCTATGGTAAATGACCTTATAGCGGCCATCAATAGACTGTTGGATATTTCTCCCCCAGCCCCTTCAGCAGAGGAGGCAGCTGCACAGCAGGAGAAGTTCCATTTCCGGTATCCCAAGCGTAAATTGAGTACTTTTCTGGACCACTCTGACTTCAGAGAATCAGTCCAGAAACATCATGCTTATCCAGACAAGCGTTTCTCCAAACGTCTTAAGGATACACGTTATCCCTTTCCCCCTGACGTGGTCAAACGCTGGACCCAGTGTCCAAAGGTGGATCCCCCAATATCCAGGCTTGCGGCTAGATCCATAGTTGCAGTGGAGGATGGGGCTTCACTTAAAGATGCCAATGACAGACAGATGGACCTTTGGTTGAAATCTGTCTATGAAGCTATCGGCGCGTCGTTTGCTCCAGCATTCGCGGCCGTGTGGGCACTCCAAGCTATTTCAGCTGGTCTGGCACAGGTGGACTCTATCATACGTCCAGCAGTGCCGCGAGTGGCGTCCTTAACTACGCAAATGTCTGCGTTTGCGACCTACGCTATCAATGCGGTACTGGACTCTACGAGCCGTACCTCAATGGCGTCCGCCAACTCTGTGGTTTTGCGCAGAGCCTTGTGGTTAAAGGAATGGAAAGCAGATTCTGCTTCCAAGAAATGTTTAACCAGCTTGCCACTATCTGGAGACAGACTGTTTGGTGAGCAATTGGCTGAAATCATTAAACAGTCCAAGGGTAAGGACTCCTCCTTACCCCAGCCCAGATCAAGCAAACCTCAACAGAGGAAGTGGCAGTCGAGGTTTCGGTCCTTTCGAGGCTCGGGCAAGCCCCAATTCTCCTCGTCCAAAGGGACTCAGAAGGAGCAAAGGAGCTCAGATGCCTGGCGGGCTCACTCACGCCCCAAGAAAGCAACCGGAGGAACCGCTTCCAAGCCGGCTGCCTCATGACTTTCGGCCTCCTCTCTCCGCATCCTCGGTCGGTGGCAGGCTCTCCCGCTTTTGCGACATTTGGCTGCCACAGGTCAAGGACCGGTGGGTAACAGACATTTTGTCTCACGGGTACAGGATAGAGTTCAGTTCTCGTCCTCCGCCTCGGTTCTTCAGAACTTCCCCACATCCCGACCGAGCAGATGCCCTTCTGCAGGCGGTGGGCTCTCTAAGAGCAGAAGGAGTGGTGATCCCTGTTCCTCTTCAGGAACAAGGGCAAGGTTTTTACTCCAATCTCTTTGTGGTGCCAAAAAAGGACGGCTCATTCCGTCCTGTTCTGGACCTAAAACTGCTCAACAAGCATGTGAACGCCAGGCGGTTCCGGATGGAATCCCTCCGCTCCGTCATTGCCTCAATGTCTCAAGGAGATTTCCTTGCATCGATAGACATCAAAGATGCTTATCTCCACGTGCCGATTGCTACAGAGCACCAACGCTTTCTACGTTTCGTGATAGGAGACGACCATCTTCAATTCGTAGCTCTGCCATTTGGTCTGGCGACAGCCCCACGGGTTTTCACCAAGGTCATGGCGGCAGTGGTAGCAATCTTGCACTCTCAGGGACACTCGGTGATTCCTTACTTAGACGATCTGCTTGTAAAAGCACCCTCTCAAGAGGCATGCCAACTCAGCCTGAATGTTGCGCTGGAGACTCTCCAGACTTTCGGGTGGATCATCAACTTTTCAAAGTCCAATCTGTCACCGACCCAATCACTAACGTATCTTGGCATGGAGTTTCATACTCTCTCAGCGATAGTGAAGCTTCCGCTGGACAAGCAGCGGTCACTACAGACAGGGGTGCAGTCTCTCCTTCAAGGTCAGTCGCACCCCTTAAGGCGCCTCATGCACTTCCTAGGGAAGATGGTGGCAGCAATGGAGGCAGTCCCGTTTGCGCAGTTTCATCTGCGCCCACTTCAGTGGGACATTCTCCGCCAATGGGACGGAAAGTCAACATCCCTGGACAGGGAAGTCTCCCTTTCCCAGACGGCCAAGGACTCTCTGCAATGGTGGCTTCTTCCCACCTCATTATCACAGGGAAGATCCTTCCTACCCCCATCCTGGGCAGTAGTCACGACAGACGCGAGTCTGTCAGGGTGGGGAGCAGTTTTTCTCCACCACAGGGCTCAGGGTACGTGGACTCAGCAGGAGTCCACCCTTCAGATCAATGTTCTGGAAATCAGGGCAGTGTATCTGGCCCTACTAGCCTTCCAACAGTGGCTGGAAGGAAAGCAGATCCGAATTCAGTCGGACAACTCCACAGCGGTGGCATACATCAACCACCAAGGAGGGACACGCAGTCGGCAAGCCTTCCAGGAAGTCCGGCGGATTCTGATGTGGGTGGAGGACAGAGCATCCACCATATCCGCGGTTCACATCCCGGGCGTGGAAAACTGGGAAGCAAACTTCCTCAGTCGCCAGGGTATGGACGCAGGGGAGTGGTCCCTTCACCCGGACGTGTTTCAGGAAATCTGTTGCCGCTGGGGGGTGCCGGACGTCGACTTAATGGCGTCTCGGCACAACAACAAGGTCCCGACCTTCATGGCGCGGTCTCGCGATCAAAGGGCTCTGGCGGTAGACGCCTTGGTGCAAGATTGGTCGCAGTTCCGGCTCCCTTATGTGTTTCCACCTCTGGCACTCTTGCCCAGAGTGCTACGCAAGATCAGATCCGATTGCAGCCGCGTCATACTCGTCGCTCCAGACTGGCCGAGGAGGTCGTGGTACCCAGATCTGTGGCATCTCACGGTCGGCCAACCGTGGGCACTACCAGACCGACCAGACTTACTGTCCCAAGGGCCGTTTTTCCATCGGAATTCTGCGGCCCTGAACCTGACTGTGTGGCCATTGAGTCCTGGATCCTAGCGTCTTCAGGATTATCCCAAGGGGTCGTTGCCACCATGAGACAGGCTAGGAAGCCCACGTCTGCTAAGATCTACCACAGAACGTGGAAGATATTCTTATCCTGGTGCTCTGCTCAGGGAGTGTCTCCCTGGCCATTTGCATTGCCTACTTTTCTTTCTTTCCTGCAATCTGGGTTGGAAAAAGGTTTGTCGCTCGGCTCCCTTAAAGGGCAAGTCTCGGCGCTATCCGTCTTTTTTCAGAAGCGTCTAGCACGACTTTCTAAGGTGCGCACGTTCCTGCAGGGGGTTTGTCATATCGTACCCCCGTACAAGCGGCCGTTAGATCCATGGGATCTGAACAGGGTACTAGTTGCCCTCCAGAAGCCGCCCTTCGAGCCTCTGAGGGATGTTTCACTTTCTCGACTATCGCAGAAAGTGGCTTTTCTGGTAGCGATCACATCTCTTCGGAGAGTGTCTGAGCTAGCAGCGCTGTCATCCAAGGCTCCTTTCCTGGTCTTCCACCAGGACAAGGTAGTGCTGCGCCCCATTCAGGAGTTTCTCCCTAAGGTGGTATCCTCTTTTCATCTAAATCAGGATATCTCCTTGCCTTCCTTTTGTCCTCATGCAGTTCATCGATATGAGAAGGATTTACATTTGTTAGATCTGGTGAGAGCACTCAGAATCTACATTTCCCGCACGGCGCCCCTGCGCCGCTCCGATGCACTCTTTGTCCTTGTCGCTGGTAAGCGCAAAGGGTCGCAGGCTTCCAAAGCCACCCTGGCTCGATGGATCAAAGAACCAATTCTTGAAGCCTACCGTTCTGCTGGGCTTCCGGTTCCTTCAGGGCTAAAGGCCCACTCAACCAGAGCCGTGGGTGCGTCCTGGGCATTACGACACCAGGCTACGGCTCAACAGGTGTGCCAGGCAGCTACCTGGTCGAGTCTGCACACTTTCACCAAACATTATCAGGTGCATACCTATGCTTCGGCGGACGCCAGCCTAGGTAGAAGAGTCCTGCAGGCGGCAGTTGCCTTCCCATAGGGGAGGGCTGTCTTGCAGCTCTAACGCGAGGTATTTCTTTACCCACCCAGGGACTGCTTTTGGACGTCCCAATCGTCTGGGTCTCCCAATGGAGCGCCGAAGAAGAAGGGAATTTTGTTACTTACCGTAAATTCCTTTTCTTCTAGCTCCTATTGGGAGACCCAGCACCCGCCCTGTTGTCCTTCGGGATTTTTGGGTTTTTTTGGATACACATGTTGTTCATGTTGAACGGTTTTCAGTTCTCCGATGTTACTTCGGAGTGAATTTGTTTAAACCAGTTATTGGCTTTCCTCCTTCTTGCTTTAGCACTAAAACTGAGCATCCCGTGATCCCACGGGGGGTGTATAGCCAGAAGGGGAGGGGCCTTACACTTTTTAGTGTAATGCTTTGTGTGGCCTCCGGAGGCAGTAGCTATACACCCCAATCGTCTGGGTCTCCCAATAGGAGCTAGAAGAAAAGGAATTTACGGTAAGTAACAAAATTCCCTTCTTTTAACCCTTTATTTTTTAGTGGGGGCAAAAGAGGGGTGATTTGAACTTTTAGGTGTTTTTACTTTTTTTTTTACTTTTTCAAAACTTTTTCTTAAATTTTTGTTTAAATTTGACTAGTACCCCTAGAGGGCTATAAGGATCAGCTGTCTGATCACTCATTTATTTATCCCGATCAGAGCAGCACCATTTAGATCGCGAGAAATTATCATCTCTTGTAACAGCCAGTATTTGGCTTTTTCTTACAGGACCTGAGTCATGTGAGCTACAGGAGTCATCACATGACCCTGTGCTATCATGATAGCCACCAGATCGTTAAGGGGTTAAAGATCTCTTACGCATATGCACATGATATGTTACATGGATCTGCTTTGAGCATGGCAGATCAAAGTGCGCCTGCGCAGGACCTCAATGCCAGCTAGTGAGCATGATGTAGGACGCGTCATGCAGATGGGCCTCAGAAGAAGGTGGATGGCGATCGCCACAGAGAGGAAATGCCGGACTAGAGAGAGGAGGCAATGGGTTTGAGATAATGATCAATAACTTTGCTAGCTATTTCATCATCAGCTGACGGTCTCCTTTTTTTCTCAGCCCCAGATCCCCTAGAGTGGAGCCCCAAAAATTGGTCTGTGCGATTTCTTCCTGTAAGCTCCCAAAGTAAGTCTGCCATCTTGTCTTTCTTCTTCCTGCTCCAGCTGTAAGGCTACTTTCACATTTGACAGGATGCAAACCGCATATGACCGGATCCTGTGGATTGAATGTGCAACGCATGCAACCGCAATTGTTATTTTATTGTATGCTTCTATTTCTACTTGTGATGGATGAAGGGGAACACAGAATTTATCGGCTGGCACTGGAGTCAGCTGATCGGGAATAAGCTCAACTCCTAATCTCACAGCCCACACACGCTGTGATGGATGCAGGTTAACAGCAATCACTGCCTGCTGCCGATCACGTGTGACCATGTTCGGGCTGTGTGGTCATGAGTTCAGCTGAATTCAGATCAGCTGACTCCAGTGTTGGCCGATTGCTTGTTCTGTGTCCCCCTGCATCCATCGCAGAGTGTGCGGGCTGGAGTTCAACAGAGTTCAGATCAGCTGACTCCAGTGTCGGCCGAATTCAGCTGACCTCACAGGCAGCACATGCTGCGATGGATGCAGGGGGACACAGAACAAGTAATCGGCTAACACTGGAGTCAGCTGATCAGATTTCTTGATCTGCTGGCTGTATGGTTAGAAGTAGGGATGAGTGAGCACTAAAATGCTCGGGTTCTCGGTAGCCCATGAGTATTTTTTTTTTTTAAATTCATTAAAAAATAAACAAAAACCCCAAACACATAACCCTAACTCTAGGGTTAGGGGGTAAAAAAAATAAAATGTGTGGACTCCCGCTGCATTTTCTATTGCTAAGGTAACCCAAGCAGCTACTGGCTGCTAACCCCCACTGCTCATATGACCTTCACAACCCCCAGCTGCCTATTTGTACCCGGTTGGGAACCAAAAATACAGGAAAGCCCTTTTTTAATTATTTCATGAATTTCATGAAATAATTAAAAAAAAAACAAAACGGCATGGGCTTCGCCCAATTTTTGTGACGAGTCAGGTACAACTAGGCAGCTGGGGATGGGAATACGCAGTGCAGGGTGGCCCAAGCTTTCTTGGCCCCCCCGCTGCGAATCGCAGTCTACAGTCGCTCCCGAAAATGGCGCTTTCTTAAAAGCGCTATCTTCTGGCGTTGTATCCAACATTTTTCCCTGCGGCCCTGGCCCTTGGGTAATAAGGGGTTAATACCAGCTTTGTTTTACCTGCTGGTATAAAGCCTGAGATTGCTAATGTCAGGCCAAGTTTGACCCGGCCATTAAGAATATCCAATAAAGGGTTAAAAAAAAAGACATCACACAGAAAAAATACTTTATTAGAAATAAATACACAGACACTTTATTAGAAATAAATACACAGACACACTTAGGGACTCCATCTTTATTACTCCCTCTCACCCCTTCACGATCCTGGTCTTCTGTCTGAGAGAGAGGGAGATTTCTGTATTGACCATGCCAAGTTGCTTTCTGGGCATGCTCAGTACAAAAAACAGGATTCTGTCTATCAGGATCCGGCGACTTCCGGTACAGCAGGATCGGGGTCATTGAAATACATTGCAGGTACCACTGCATGTACTAATACAGATAGCCACCGGGTAGCGCTATAATAACACAAAAATCTAATATCACCCATGTAACGCAGCCTAAGCCTCAAAGGCTACCATTACTATTACCGATAGAGCTAACAGCCATGAATCATCGTGATCCGGACTCACCTATAAAGTGCACTTATAACTGGATGTTTTGAGTAGCCCTGACACGCGTTTCTCAGGCTTCCTCGCTTGAGGAAAGTGTAATGTGCATGTTTTTATATGTGTTATCTTGGGCGAGATCGTCGCTGTTTGGGCGCGTGCAGGGGGTGGGACGCCGCACATAGAGTCCGCCTCAGCCGGTCATTCCAGGGGAAGTGTGGATTGGAAGAATACTTCCACTAACGTCAGTTAACCCATGCATCCTTCTAAGGAAGCTCCCTTGGCGGGGACTCATGCTGAGGCAGCCCCGCACATGCGCACCCAACGAGACCATATCTACTACTGGCAAGTGAAAGGGCACGACCAGGGTGGTAAGAAAATCATCCAAACATAAGGAGAATCAGCCTTAGCCTAAAGAATATGACCATGTATAGTCCTTAAAAGATTTTCTAATGTCCCTATATCATGCAGAGACAAAATTCATATAGTAATATGTGTGTATATATATATATATATATATACCCCTAGATTCTAAATGGACCTTGCGATACCACAAATTTTCAATCCTGTGGGACCACAGTCATGGCGCAGCTGGAAATGTCTCTGGATCATCCTCAGGGAATCAAGATCCACAACATCACACACCGCAATTATGTCCCTAACATGTTCCCTCGTGCGGACGCGTTGTTCCCTTGATGTTAACCCAATATAAATTAGGCTACAGCAACATACTGCATAATAGATAACGTGACTTTTACTGCATGATTTGTAACTTTTTATTTTATACTCTTTAGGTCCATCCCAAGCTGACAACATCTCTGGGCAGACAAAAGGAAAACAACCAAATTTGGGACTCCCTTTCTCAAAGCGAGATACCACCCTAGGTACGTAATGGTTCTTCACCAGCATATCCTTTAGGCTTTTCCCCCTTCTAACAGGTAAGAGTGGGCGATGAGTAAAACGTCGTTCAAACTCTGGTCGGTCTTCAGTAACGACCAGTGTTTGTTCAAGATCTGCCTGATCGCCCCCCCTCTGACTGTTAACTTGGAGATGAAATGTATCTGTGAGGGAAAAGATTCTTCCCTCTTACTTGTTGATAATAATTGTACCCGTGGAGAACCCTTTTCTGTCTGGTACCCCATTTTTATATTATAGTCCAGAAAATCAATTGCCTCCCGATCTGCCTTATAGGTTAGTTTGATGTTATATGGGTTATTGTTCAACCAAGTCATGAACCTCTGCAGTTCAGGACCGGTACTTCTCCAGATAATGAAGATGTCATCTATCTTACCACCTAGATGTAAAATTAATAGATTAGGGATAAGCCAAATGGACGACAATGTTTTAATTTTGTTACATACATTTTTCCTTCTGAGTCCCAAGTCAATGGGAAACTCGAATAATTTTCCAGAGGACGTTGGAAATAGGCCTGCGAGAGCTGTAAAAATATTGCAATGGATGGAAAATTGTTGAAACTGAATGGCAACAGCATGCGGAAGATGCCTGAATCTATTTCTGACTCACATTTTATTTCTGGGAGTAATTTTGCTAAAGTATTTCGCCACTTTTATGGATAGTAGTGGTCACTCAGTTCAATGAGGTCACCTGAGGTCAGGTTACCTGCGATCATAGGTGGATGACAATGGGCAGCTCCAGCTGTGACCGCAAATAACCTAAGTTACGTCACCACACATCGCTGCGACTCATTCTCTGCCTTAAGATCACAGCGGGTGGTCATATTCTATGCCCACGCGCTGTCACTTCAGATGTAGCAGAGCTGCAATCATTATGGGACCTTGTGTGGATTTCATCAGACCTGGGTGTTTTTAGGGTTAATAAAGGAGTGAAAGAGGGTGTTGTTTTTATCTTATTTTGTGTTTATTTATTTTCACTTACAGATTAGTAATGGGGGTAGGGTTTTCATAGACCTGTGAGCTGTTATTAACCCCTTATTAGCCTCATTGCCACCGCACCAGGGGAATCGGGAAGAATCGGGTAAAGTGCCAGGATTGTCACATCTAATGGATGTGACAATCCTGAGTGGCTGTGGGCTGTGTATGGTAAAACTGATGGGTGGGTGTGATACTTCAGGTTGGTATGAGTTTGTTGATACCAAATATGTTTAGGTTTACTTTTATCTAAGGGGTTAAAAAAAGGTTTGTCCAAAAAATTGGATCACTTTTTGCGGCATTTTCTGCTACTTGTAGTGTTCTCATTTTTCGGGATATGGGGCTCACTGATGGCTTATTTGTTTGCATTTTTAGCTGTACCATTTTTGCGCAGATGCTACGTTTTGACTCCCTGGTATTGCAGTTTGCTCAAAATTTGCGTAGACCAAAAAACGTAACTTTGCCGGTTGGAATTGTTTTTTTACGGCTACGCCATCTACCGATCTAATTGATTCATTTTATATTTTGATAGACTGGGCATTTCTGAACTCTGCGATACCAAATGAGTGTATATTTTTTATTTTTTTAACCCTTTGATTTTTAGTGGGGCGAATGGAGAATGATTTAAACTTTTAATTGTTTTTTTAATTCTATAAAACTTATTTTTTTACTTTTTTTAATTTTAATAGTCTCTCTAGGGGTAAGGATTAGCCGTCTGATCGCTTGTTCATTTCTGCTGATCAGAGCGGCAGAGCTCTGATCAGCTGAAATGCTCCTGTCCTGTTAAAGCCAGCCGGCTGTAACAGGATGTGAGTCTTGATAGCGACAGGAGTCATCACATAACCCTGTGCTACCATGGCAACCATCGGCTTCCTATGATAGCGTTACGGGGCCTCCGATGGCGGTGTAGAAAGCCAATTGGAATAGTCATGGGCCCTCGTGTGGATTTCCACAGACCTGCGTGTTTTTGGGGTTAATAAAGGAGTGAAATAGGGTATTGTTTTTATCTTATTTTGTGTTTGTGTTTATTTCTTTTCACTTCCAGATTAGTGATGGGGGTAGGGTTTTCATAGACCCTGCCATTACTAATCTAGAGCTTAGTGGCAGCTGTGAGCTGTTATTAACCCCTTATTAGCCTGATTGCCACCGCACCAGTGCAATCGGGAAGAGCCGGGTAAAGTGCCAGGATTGTCACATATAATGGATGTGACAATCCTGGGTGGCTGTGGGCTGCTATTGTTATAACGCGCCTGCTTTAATCTTATTTTATTTAATTTTCCTTTATTTTTTATTTCCAAAGGTTCCGGATCATGATCCGGAGTTCCCTGAGAACTCCAGGCCCGGGTCCGGTACTCGGGTATTTTTAAAATCGCTCGGATCCTAAATTTTACAGTCCGGGTCTGTCCATCACTAATCAATAGACAAACAAAAAAGTGCATGGTGTTTATGTAGTTGTGTAAACAGAAATATGATATTCAAAATTAAAAATGACATGCCATTAGGCAAGCAAAATCAAGAAATGCAAGAAACTAAATTATTGAGTAAATGTATTAAATATTAGTTGTATCCAAACTATAATTAAATTGTTGTACAATGTTTTTCTCCACTTTTCTTAGATAATAATCTTTTTTCTTATTTTCTCATAGGCACTTCATTCAGGGAAAAGACCCAATCAAAATCAACATCTAAGTTACTGAGCGGGTCGAGTGAAGTACCTCAAAATTTGCAGACCACCACAGGTATGGTTTTAGCATCAATTTAGCACCTCTAAATTATGGATAAAAAAACTATTAAAAATAGTTTTAACACAAACAGTCCCATTCTCACACCACATAAAAATACCCAATTAAAGAAAGCAGCCAAAGCTCTCATTGAGCCCAATAAGAGTCCTTGTGTCCAATCTATAAATCCAGTGACTCAAGTTGCGCAAGGGCCTTAAATAGGTTACCACCTCTAACCTCTGATCTATGGCCTTTATAATTAATTTGCATGAGTCAGATTTATGGTACAATTGGAAATGTTTTGGTAGGGTTTTCAGCTGAAATGCTGCTGTCCTGTTACAACCAGCCGGCTGTAACAGGATGTGAGTCATGATAGCGACATGAGTCATGACATAATCCTGTGCTACCATGGCAACCATCGGCTTCCCGTGATCGCGTCACGGGGACTCCGATGGCGTCGAGGAAAGGAAATTTCCCTGCCATGGCCATTTATATTGCGCTGTCAGTATTTGACAGCGCGGTCTAAGGGATTAAAAGGCATGGGTGAATCGTGGATCCACCCTTGCTTGTAAGCTACACATGTCTGCTGTTCAGATCAGCATATATGTGCGGAAATCGGTGCCGGTTTACTGCAGCAGCCGACGATGATTACACCGCCATTATCTACGATGTACCCAGTACGTCCGATGTCTGTAAGAGGTTAAGTCTCTTGTGGTCATTCCTATGTAGATTTTCTGGCATGGATACTGGGCGTAATAAATCACGCCCTTAGAAGCACAAATATGTTGGTGATTTATTGTGTAAGTTTGTGTTCCTTCCGATTTTTTAATGGGAATCTGTCACCAGATTTGGGGACTACAAGCTGTGTCCAATACCACTGAGTTCTTATATACAGCATTCCAAAATACTGTATATAAGAGCCTAGGCCGCTCTGTAAAACGGAAAAAGTACTTTTATAATACTCACCTAGGGTGGGTCCAGTCCAATGGGTGTCGCAGCTCTCCAGTGCGGTGCCTCCTCTTTCAGGTCTTACTCATCCTCTCTGCTGCTATCTTCGGCCTCCTTCTTCCTAGTCCGGTGTGGATTATGTGTCTACGTCATCCACACGAGCCGACATTGCGGTCCTGCGCAGGTGTATTCATCTGCGCTGCTGAGGGCAGATCAAAGTACTGTAATGTGCAGGCGCGAGGAAAGGTTAACCCCTTCACGATCGGCCGACTTTACACTTTCCGGTATTTGGGGGGGGAGGTTTGCCATTCTTCTGACAGACGCAACTTTTTTTATTTTTCAGTCAATATGGTCATGTGAGGGCTTATTTTTTGCACAATGAGCTGTAATTTTAAATGAAACCATAATTTTACCATGCAGTGTACGTAAAATGGCAAAAAAATTCCAAATGTGGAGAAATTGAAAAAAACAAGTGTGATTGCTCTATTGTTTTTGAGACATTTTATTCACTGTGTTTACTATATGGTAAAACTGATGTGCTGCTGTGATGCCTGAGGTTACTGTAAGTTTGTAGACACCAAACATGAATAGGTTTACTTTTATCTAAGGGGTTAAAAAAAAAAATAATCAGAAGTTTGTCCGAAAAAAGTGACGGACGTTTTGCGCCATTTTCTGAGACCCAAAGCGTTCTCATTTTTTTAAATCTATGGCTCAGTGATGGCTTTTTTTTGTATCTCGAGCTGACGTTTTTAACAGTATCATTTTTGCGCAGATGCTATGTTTTCATTGCCTGTTATTGCATTTTGCTTAAAATTTGTGGCAACCAAAAAGCGTAATTTTGGCATTTGGAATTTTTTTGCTGCTACGCCGTTTATCAATCAGAACAAATGATTTTATATTTTGATAGATCGGGCATTTCTGAAGACAGCGATACCAAATGTGTGAATATATTTTTTTTAACCCTTTATTTTTCAGTGGGGCAAAAGAGGGGTGATTTGAACTTTTAGGTGTTTTCACTTTTTTTTTTACTTTTTCAAAACTTTTTCTTAAATGTTTTTTTAAATTTGACTAGTACCCCTAGGGGGCTATTAGGATCAGCTGTCTGATCAGTCATTTATTTATCCCGATCAGAGCAGCACCATTTAGACTGGGAGAAATTATCATCTCTTGTAACAGCCAGTATTTGGCTTTTTCTTACAGGACCTGAGTCATGTGAGCTACAGGAGTCATCACATGACCCTGTGCTATCATCAGGGGCGGACTGGCCCACCAGGAGGTCGGAAGAACCCCCGGTGGGCCCCTGCTATTGATGGTCACGCCCCCTAGGTCCCGCCCCCCTACCCCCCTGGGCCCCTATGGATATGTGTGAGAGGGCCCCCCCCCCCGCCGGTAATTTCACTAATCATATTGGCACATTGCTGATATGATTAGTGACAATCCCATTTCCTCTGCAGCGGCAAGCAGGGAGAGCGATCTCCCTGCTCTGCCTGCTGTCACTGTCAGTGCCGCGTGGCTCTGACTCATCTGCGCAGCGACACTGCAGGAGGAGGCAGTCTCAGAGGGTTGACTGCTTCCTTCCTGTGCAGGTGCTGGCAGCTGCAGGAGTGCGTGAGTATAGAAGGTGGGGGCCCGGGGGGAGGGGGAGGTGCGGGGGCCCAGGGGGGCAAGCAGGGGCCCCGGGGGGGGGTGTGCAGGGGCGTGTGTGGGGGCCGGGGGGGGGTGCGGGGGCCCCGGGGAGCGAGGAGGGGCCCCGGGGGTATGTGCGGGGGGGCTCTTCTTCTTACCAGTCACCTGCCTGTATCTATCAGTGTGTGCATGCCGGGCACACTAGCAGGAGGCAGCGCGCTGTGCTGTTCCGGCCCTGCTGTGTGCCCAACATGCACACACTGATGAGGAACGCGCCGGTGCCGGTGACCGCAGCTTCTTCCTATTGAAATGTATTTGCGTCTTTCAGATGTAAATACATTTGAACAGCGCGCCGGGACTGGGCCCCGCCCCCGACGTGTAGCAACGTGAAGAGATCAGCACATTGCCGACGTCATCACAGTGCTGCGGGCGCCACACTGGATTCATCAGGAAGCGAGCGCTCCATGGAGGAGCCGAAGAGACAGGTGTAATTAATGGAGATGTGTGGGGAGGGGCTGAGAACACATAACGGGGAACATTTGTGAAGGAGACACAGCTTTGTGACAGGCAGAGGAGGAGTACTGTATTACGAGGGAGGGGGGGAGGCAGGAGTGTGTAGTGATGGGGTAGTGTAATTTGTGTCTGCAGGGAGTGGTGATGTGGGGTGCAATTTGTTATGTCTGGGGAGGGGTAATGGAGGGTGCACTGTATTGTGTGTGTGTAGGGAGTGATGGGGGGCTGCATTGTGTGTGTGTGTGTAGGGGGTGATGGGGGGTGCATTGTATTGTGTGTG
>NW_027442651.1:0-92003 GCF_048569485.1 Anomaloglossus baeobatrachus | reverse complement strand
GAAAAGTGAATGGGCCAAATTGAGGTGCATATGAAGACGTATGCTTTCTTCCAATTCATTAAATCGGGCTAATATGAATCAGGTGAATTGAGTTCTGCTTTTGGAAACTGGGTTAAGAAGGGGTGCACCGTTCCTGGAGGTACTGCAATACCAGGTCAATGCGTGGAGTGGACAGAGCAAGCTCTTTTTCCATCTCCCTGTTCTAAAAATCCATTTAATATATGGTCCCCAGATAGGGGACGTATCAGATATTAAACTGATAAGAACAGATACTACACTTGATCTTAGCCAAAAGGCCGAGAAGCGATAACCAGAATTGGTTTGGGCCTCGAGTGGCACCCTGGCCTATGCCGGACACATCTTAGGGAGAGAGAGCGAGAGGGAGACAAACCCACGCCTACACAAGACATTTTGTCACCCAAGCCAACCCTTGAAAAGGCTGCTTTGCAGAGCCAAAACAAGAAGAATGGGTGCGTTTTGCAGCCGCCGCCCACTGCAATGAATCTGAATAACTCCTCCTTTAGGGCGCAAGCAACTCCCCTCCCCCTTGCAGTCTTTCCAATTCACGATACAAAAAGACGGACAGGACAGGTTGCCTGACTTTCCGTCACTGCCACCCTTTGCCATCCTTACCCGTAGAAAGCCCTTTCATCATCCCCAAACCCTAATCTTTTCCCTTTCCTTCCCAGCCCCCAAACCCTGCCCTCTGTACCTTTCTCACCACCCGCTTCCCTTCTCCTGTCATCCCCCTACCACCCGGGAAAAAAAGAGATTGCCCCCTCCTTCCACTAGCCCACCCTCCCACCCAAAGAACAACTTCTTCTGCGCAGCTTGTTTTCTAGGCAGCAGCGCTATTGTGATGTCATCGGGGGGCATTGTGACAAGCCGCCAGTGTTCCGTCTCTTCATGTTGTGCACAGTTCAAACGGAAAATACATCAACAGGCAGACTACAGAAAAGCTTACTATCAAAGGTTAGAGGGGGGCTTTCTCAGAGGGCTTTTTACAGTTTTTCTATTCCCAATTAGCCGTTTAAGTGTACTTATTGAAAGTAGTAATTCTTTCATAGGCCGCCCTTTCTTAGTATTTGACGTTCCTTATATTGCGGTATGAGGCTTCGCAGTAGGTTGCAAACATTCATCACCCATGACTGTCCCCAATTGAGCTCAGAAGCTCAATGTCTATCATGACCTCTCTTTTAGAATGTCCAAGAGCAAGCAAACTATTCCTCCAGGAGAGGGCGCCAACAGACTACTAAAGAGATCATCATTACTCAAAGAAAACCCCAAAAACCAATGCATGATAGGAATAAACAGGTAACTTTCTTTGGAGTGGAAGCGGAGAGATCGCACCAGATGCCAATTCTAGATGTTATCACACCTGTGGTCACTGCAGCAGCAGGTGAATCCACTTTGTCCAAAAGGGATCTATTCCATTCAATTGCAAATGATCTAGATAAGACAGAGAACTGCAGCACGGGGACATAGCCGAGTTGGTCAGGTTGAGTGGTGATGAGTTTGCTATTTGGATGAATAAAGAAAGTCAAAAGTGTGAAAGATAAAAAACAAAAGGAGGAAGTGTGAAAAGTGAATGGGCCAAATTGAGGTGCATATGAAGACGTATGCTTTCTTCCAATTCATTAAATCGGGCTAATATGAATCAGGTGAATTGAGTTCTGCTTTTGGAAACTGGGTTAAGAAGGGGTGCACCGTTCCTGGAGGTACTGCAATACCAGGTCAATGCGTGGAGTGGACAGAGCAAGCTCTTTTTCCATCTCCCTGTTCTAAAAATCCATTTAATATATGGTCCCCAGATAGGGGACGTATCAGATATTAAACTGATAAGAACAGATACTACACTTGATCTTAGCCAAAAGGCCGAGAAGCGATAACCAGAATTGGTTTGGGCCTCGAGTGGCACCCTGGCCTATGCCGGACACATCTTAGGGAGAGAGAGCGAGAGGGAGACAAACCCACGCCTACACAAGACATTTTGTCACCCAAGCCAACCCTTGAAAAGGCTGCTTTGCAGAGCCAAAACAAGAAGAATGGTGCGTTTTGCAGCCGCCGCCCACTGCAATGAATCTGAATAACTCCTCCTTTAGGGCGCAAGCAACTCCCCTCCCCCTTGCAGTCTTTCCAATTCACGATACAAAAAGACGGACAGGACAGGTTGCCTGACTTTCCGTCACTGCCACCCTTTGCCATCCTTACCCGTAGAAAGCCCTTTCATCATCCCCAAACCCTAATCTTTTCCCTTTCCTTCCCAGCCCCCAAACCCTGCCCTCTGTACCTTTCTCACCACCCGCTTCCCTTCTCCTGTCATCCCCCTACCACCCGGGAAAAAAAGAGATTGCCCCCTCCTTCCACTAGCCCACCCTCCCACCCAAAGAACAACTTCTTCTGCGCAGCTTGTTTTCTAGGCAGCAGCGCTATTGTGATGTCATCGGGGGGCATTGTGACAAGCCGCCAGTGTTCCGTCTCTTCATGTTGTGCACAGTTCAAACGGAAAATACATCAACAGGCAGACTACAGAAAAGCTTACTATCAAAGGTTAGAGGGGGGCTTTCTCAGAGGGCTTTTTACAGTTTTTCTATTCCCAATTAGCCGTTTAAGTGTACTTATTGAAAGTAGTAATTCTTTCATAGGCCGCCCTTTCTTAGTATTTGACGTTCCTTATATTGCGGTATGAGGCTTCGCAGTAGGTTGCAAACATTCATCACCCATGACTGTCCCCAATTGAGCTCAGAAGCTCAATGTCTATCATGACCTCTCTTTTAGAATGTCCAAGAGCAAGCAAACTATTCCTCCAGGAGAGGGCGCCAACAGACTACTAAAGAGATCATCATTACTCAAAGAAAACCCCAAAAACCAATGCATGATAGGAATAAACAGGTAACTTTCTTTGGAGTGGAAGCGGAGAGATCGCACCAGATGCCAATTCTAGATGTTATCACACCTGTGGTCACTGCAGCAGCAGGTGAATCCACTTTGTCCAAAAGGGATCTATTCCATTCAATTGCAAATGATCTAGATAAGACAGAGAACTGCAGCACGGGGACATAGCCGAGTTGGTCAGGTTGAGTGGTGATGAGTTTGCTATTTGGATGAATAAAGAAAGTCAAAAGTGTGAAAGATAAAAAACAAAAGGAGGAAGTGTGAAAAGTGAATGGGCCAAATTGAGGTGCATATGAAGACGTATGCTTTCTTCCAATTCATTAAATCGGGCTAATATGAATCAGGTGAATTGAGTTCTGCTTTTGGAAACTGGGTTAAGAAGGGGTGCACCGTTCCTGGAGGTACTGCAATACCAGGTCAATGCGTGGAGTGGACAGAGCAAGCTCTTTTTCCATCTCCCTGTTCTAAAAATCCATTTAATATATGGTCCCCAGATAGGGGACGTATCAGATATTAAACTGATAAGAACAGATACTACACTTGATCTTAGCCAAAAGGCCGAGAAGCGATAACCAGAATTGGTTTGGGCCTCGAGTGGCACCCTGGCCTATGCCGGACACATCTTAGGGAGAGAGAGCGAGAGGGAGACAAACCCACGCCTACACAAGACATTTTGTCACCCAAGCCAACCCTTGAAAAGGCTGCTTTGCAGAGCCAAAACAAGAAGAATGGTGCGTTTTGCAGCCGCCGCCCACTGCAATGAATCTGAATAACTCCTCCTTTAGGGCGCAAGCAACTCCCCTCCCCCTTGCAGTCTTTCCAATTCACGATACAAAAAGACGGACAGGACAGGTTGCCTGACTTTCCGTCACTGCCACCCTTTGCCATCCTTACCCGTAGAAAGCCCTTTCATCATCCCCAAACCCTAATCTTTTCCCTTTCCTTCCCAGCCCCCAAACCCTGCCCTCTGTACCTTTCTCACCACCCGCTTCCCTTCTCCTGTCATCCCCCTACCACCCGGGAAAAAAAGAGATTGCCCCCTCCTTCCACTAGCCCACCCTCCCACCCAAAGAACAACTTCTTCTGCGCAGCTTGTTTTCTAGGCAGCAGCGCTATTGTGATGTCATCGGGGGGCATTGTGACAAGCCGCCAGTGTTCCGTCTCTTCATGTTGTGCACAGTTCAAACGGAAAATACATCAACAGGCAGACTACAGAAAAGCTTACTATCAAAGGTTAGAGGGGGGCTTTCTCAGAGGGCTTTTTACAGTTTTTCTATTCCCAATTAGCCGTTTAAGTGTACTTATTGAAAGTAGTAATTCTTTCATAGGCCGCCCTTTCTTAGTATTTGACGTTCCTTATATTGCGGTATGAGGCTTCGCAGTAGGTTGCAAACATTCATCACCCATGACTGTCCCCAATTGAGCTCAGAAGCTCAATGTCTATCATGACCTCTCTTTTAGAATGTCCAAGAGCAAGCAAACTATTCCTCCAGGAGAGGGCGCCAACAGACTACTAAAGAGATCATCATTACTCAAAGAAAACCCCAAAAACCAATGCATGATAGGAATAAACAGGTAACTTTCTTTGGAGTGGAAGCGGAGAGATCGCACCAGATGCCAATTCTAGATGTTATCACACCTGTGGTCACTGCAGCAGCAGGTGAATCCACTTTGTCCAAAAGGGATCTATTCCATTCAATTGCAAATGATCTAGATAAGACAGAGAACTGCAGCACGGGGACATAGCCGAGTTGGTCAGGTTGAGTGGTGATGAGTTTGCTATTTGGATGAATAAAGAAAGTCAAAAGTGTGAAAGATAAAAAACAAAAGGAGGAAGTGTGAAAAGTGAATGGGCCAAATTGAGGTGCATATGAAGACGTATGCTTTCTTCCAATTCATTAAATCGGGCTAATATGAATCAGGTGAATTGAGTTCTGCTTTTGGAAACTGGGTTAAGAAGGGGTGCACCGTTCCTGGAGGTACTGCAATACCAGGTCAATGCGTGGAGTGGACAGAGCAAGCTCTTTTTCCATCTCCCTGTTCTAAAAATCCATTTAATATATGGTCCCCAGATAGGGGACGTATCAGATATTAAACTGATAAGAACAGATACTACACTTGATCTTAGCCAAAAGGCCGAGAAGCGATAACCAGAATTGGTTTGGGCCTCGAGTGGCACCCTGGCCTATGCCGGACACATCTTAGGGAGAGAGAGCGAGAGGGAGACAAACCCACGCCTACACAAGACATTTTGTCACCCAAGCCAACCCTTGAAAAGGCTGCTTTGCAGAGCCAAAACAAGAAGAATGGTGCGTTTTGCAGCCGCCGCCCACTGCAATGAATCTGAATAACTCCTCCTTTAGGGCGCAAGCAACTCCCCTCCCCCTTGCAGTCTTTCCAATTCACGATACAAAAAGACGGACAGGACAGGTTGCCTGACTTTCCGTCACTGCCACCCTTTGCCATCCTTACCCGTAGAAAGCCCTTTCATCATCCCCAAACCCTAATCTTTTCCCTTTCCTTCCCAGCCCCCAAACCCTGCCCTCTGTACCTTTCTCACCACCCGCTTCCCTTCTCCTGTCATCCCCCTACCACCCGGGAAAAAAAGAGATTGCCCCCTCCTTCCACTAGCCCACCCTCCCACCCAAAGAACAACTTCTTCTGCGCAGCTTGTTTTCTAGGCAGCAGCGCTATTGTGATGTCATCGGGGGGCATTGTGACAAGCCGCCAGTGTTCCGTCTCTTCATGTTGTGCACAGTTCAAACGGAAAATACATCAACAGGCAGACTACAGAAAAGCTTACTATCAAAGGTTAGAGGGGGGCTTTCTCAGAGGGCTTTTTACAGTTTTTCTATTCCCAATTAGCCGTTTAAGTGTACTTATTGAAAGTAGTAATTCTTTCATAGGCCGCCCTTTCTTAGTATTTGACGTTCCTTATATTGCGGTATGAGGCTTCGCAGTAGGTTGCAAACATTCATCACCCATGACTGTCCCCAATTGAGCTCAGAAGCTCAATGTCTATCATGACCTCTCTTTTAGAATGTCCAAGAGCAAGCAAACTATTCCTCCAGGAGAGGGCGCCAACAGACTACTAAAGAGATCATCATTACTCAAAGAAAACCCCAAAAACCAATGCATGATAGGAATAAACAGGTAACTTTCTTTGGAGTGGAAGCGGAGAGATCGCACCAGATGCCAATTCTAGATGTTATCACACCTGTGGTCACTGCAGCAGCAGGTGAATCCACTTTGTCCAAAAGGGATCTATTCCATTCAATTGCAAATGATCTAGATAAGACAGAGAACTGCAGCACGGGGACATAGCCGAGTTGGTCAGGTTGAGTGGTGATGAGTTTGCTATTTGGATGAATAAAGAAAGTCAAAAGTGTGAAAGATAAAAAACAAAAGGAGGAAGTGTGAAAAGTGAATGGGCCAAATTGAGGTGCATATGAAGACGTATGCTTTCTTCCAATTCATTAAATCGGGCTAATATGAATCAGGTGAATTGAGTTCTGCTTTTGGAAACTGGGTTAAGAAGGGGTGCACCGTTCCTGGAGGTACTGCAATACCAGGTCAATGCGTGGAGTGGACAGAGCAAGCTCTTTTTCCATCTCCCTGTTCTAAAAATCCATTTAATATATGGTCCCCAGATAGGGGACGTATCAGATATTAAACTGATAAGAACAGATACTACACTTGATCTTAGCCAAAAGGCCGAGAAGCGATAACCAGAATTGGTTTGGGCCTCGAGTGGCACCCTGGCCTATGCCGGACACATCTTAGGGAGAGAGAGCGAGAGGGAGACAAACCCACGCCTACACAAGACATTTTGTCACCCAAGCCAACCCTTGAAAAGGCTGCTTTGCAGAGCCAAAACAAGAAGAATGGTGCGTTTTGCAGCCGCCGCCCACTGCAATGAATCTGAATAACTCCTCCTTTAGGGCGCAAGCAACTCCCCTCCCCCTTGCAGTCTTTCCAATTCACGATACAAAAAGACGGACAGGACAGGTTGCCTGACTTTCCGTCACTGCCACCCTTTGCCATCCTTACCCGTAGAAAGCCCTTTCATCATCCCCAAACCCTAATCTTTTCCCTTTCCTTCCCAGCCCCCAAACCCTGCCCTCTGTACCTTTCTCACCACCCGCTTCCCTTCTCCTGTCATCCCCCTACCACCCGGGAAAAAAAGAGATTGCCCCCTCCTTCCACTAGCCCACCCTCCCACCCAAAGAACAACTTCTTCTGCGCAGCTTGTTTTCTAGGCAGCAGCGCTATTGTGATGTCATCGGGGGGCATTGTGACAAGCCGCCAGTGTTCCGTCTCTTCATGTTGTGCACAGTTCAAACGGAAAATACATCAACAGGCAGACTACAGAAAAGCTTACTATCAAAGGTTAGAGGGGGGCTTTCTCAGAGGGCTTTTTACAGTTTTTCTATTCCCAATTAGCCGTTTAAGTGTACTTATTGAAAGTAGTAATTCTTTCATAGGCCGCCCTTTCTTAGTATTTGACGTTCCTTATATTGCGGTATGAGGCTTCGCAGTAGGTTGCAAACATTCATCACCCATGACTGTCCCCAATTGAGCTCAGAAGCTCAATGTCTATCATGACCTCTCTTTTAGAATGTCCAAGAGCAAGCAAACTATTCCTCCAGGAGAGGGCGCCAACAGACTACTAAAGAGATCATCATTACTCAAAGAAAACCCCAAAAACCAATGCATGATAGGAATAAACAGGTAACTTTCTTTGGAGTGGAAGCGGAGAGATCGCACCAGATGCCAATTCTAGATGTTATCACACCTGTGGTCACTGCAGCAGCAGGTGAATCCACTTTGTCCAAAAGGGATCTATTCCATTCAATTGCAAATGATCTAGATAAGACAGAGAACTGCAGCACGGGGACATAGCCGAGTTGGTCAGGTTGAGTGGTGATGAGTTTGCTATTTGGATGAATAAAGAAAGTCAAAAGTGTGAAAGATAAAAAACAAAAGGAGGAAGTGTGAAAAGTGAATGGGCCAAATTGAGGTGCATATGAAGACGTATGCTTTCTTCCAATTCATTAAATCGGGCTAATATGAATCAGGTGAATTGAGTTCTGCTTTTGGAAACTGGGTTAAGAAGGGGTGCACCGTTCCTGGAGGTACTGCAATACCAGGTCAATGCGTGGAGTGGACAGAGCAAGCTCTTTTTCCATCTCCCTGTTCTAAAAATCCATTTAATATATGGTCCCCAGATAGGGGACGTATCAGATATTAAACTGATAAGAACAGATACTACACTTGATCTTAGCCAAAAGGCCGAGAAGCGATAACCAGAATTGGTTTGGGCCTCGAGTGGCACCCTGGCCTATGCCGGACACATCTTAGGGAGAGAGAGCGAGAGGGAGACAAACCCACGCCTACACAAGACATTTTGTCACCCAAGCCAACCCTTGAAAAGGCTGCTTTGCAGAGCCAAAACAAGAAGAATGGTGCGTTTTGCAGCCGCCGCCCACTGCAATGAATCTGAATAACTCCTCCTTTAGGGCGCAAGCAACTCCCCTCCCCCTTGCAGTCTTTCCAATTCACGATACAAAAAGACGGACAGGACAGGTTGCCTGACTTTCCGTCACTGCCACCCTTTGCCATCCTTACCCGTAGAAAGCCCTTTCATCATCCCCAAACCCTAATCTTTTCCCTTTCCTTCCCAGCCCCCAAACCCTGCCCTCTGTACCTTTCTCACCACCCGCTTCCCTTCTCCTGTCATCCCCCTACCACCCGGGAAAAAAAGAGATTGCCCCCTCCTTCCACTAGCCCACCCTCCCACCCAAAGAACAACTTCTTCTGCGCAGCTTGTTTTCTAGGCAGCAGCGCTATTGTGATGTCATCGGGGGGCATTGTGACAAGCCGCCAGTGTTCCGTCTCTTCATGTTGTGCACAGTTCAAACGGAAAATACATCAACAGGCAGACTACAGAAAAGCTTACTATCAAAGGTTAGAGGGGGGCTTTCTCAGAGGGCTTTTTACAGTTTTTCTATTCCCAATTAGCCGTTTAAGTGTACTTATTGAAAGTAGTAATTCTTTCATAGGCCGCCCTTTCTTAGTATTTGACGTTCCTTATATTGCGGTATGAGGCTTCGCAGTAGGTTGCAAACATTCATCACCCATGACTGTCCCCAATTGAGCTCAGAAGCTCAATGTCTATCATGACCTCTCTTTTAGAATGTCCAAGAGCAAGCAAACTATTCCTCCAGGAGAGGGCGCCAACAGACTACTAAAGAGATCATCATTACTCAAAGAAAACCCCAAAAACCAATGCATGATAGGAATAAACAGGTAACTTTCTTTGGAGTGGAAGCGGAGAGATCGCACCAGATGCCAATTCTAGATGTTATCACACCTGTGGTCACTGCAGCAGCAGGTGAATCCACTTTGTCCAAAAGGGATCTATTCCATTCAATTGCAAATGATCTAGATAAGACAGAGAACTGCAGCACGGGGACATAGCCGAGTTGGTCAGGTTGAGTGGTGATGAGTTTGCTATTTGGATGAATAAAGAAAGTCAAAAGTGTGAAAGATAAAAAACAAAAGGAGGAAGTGTGAAAAGTGAATGGGCCAAATTGAGGTGCATATGAAGACGTATGCTTTCTTCCAATTCATTAAATCGGGCTAATATGAATCAGGTGAATTGAGTTCTGCTTTTGGAAACTGGGTTAAGAAGGGGTGCACCGTTCCTGGAGGTACTGCAATACCAGGTCAATGCGTGGAGTGGACAGAGCAAGCTCTTTTTCCATCTCCCTGTTCTAAAAATCCATTTAATATATGGTCCCCAGATAGGGGACGTATCAGATATTAAACTGATAAGAACAGATACTACACTTGATCTTAGCCAAAAGGCCGAGAAGCGATAACCAGAATTGGTTTGGGCCTCGAGTGGCACCCTGGCCTATGCCGGACACATCTTAGGGAGAGAGAGCGAGAGGGAGACAAACCCACGCCTACACAAGACATTTTGTCACCCAAGCCAACCCTTGAAAAGGCTGCTTTGCAGAGCCAAAACAAGAAGAATGGTGCGTTTTGCAGCCGCCGCCCACTGCAATGAATCTGAATAACTCCTCCTTTAGGGCGCAAGCAACTCCCCTCCCCCTTGCAGTCTTTCCAATTCACGATACAAAAAGACGGACAGGACAGGTTGCCTGACTTTCCGTCACTGCCACCCTTTGCCATCCTTACCCGTAGAAAGCCCTTTCATCATCCCCAAACCCTAATCTTTTCCCTTTCCTTCCCAGCCCCCAAACCCTGCCCTCTGTACCTTTCTCACCACCCGCTTCCCTTCTCCTGTCATCCCCCTACCACCCGGGAAAAAAAGAGATTGCCCCCTCCTTCCACTAGCCCACCCTCCCACCCAAAGAACAACTTCTTCTGCGCAGCTTGTTTTCTAGGCAGCAGCGCTATTGTGATGTCATCGGGGGGCATTGTGACAAGCCGCCAGTGTTCCGTCTCTTCATGTTGTGCACAGTTCAAACGGAAAATACATCAACAGGCAGACTACAGAAAAGCTTACTATCAAAGGTTAGAGGGGGGCTTTCTCAGAGGGCTTTTTACAGTTTTTCTATTCCCAATTAGCCGTTTAAGTGTACTTATTGAAAGTAGTAATTCTTTCATAGGCCGCCCTTTCTTAGTATTTGACGTTCCTTATATTGCGGTATGAGGCTTCGCAGTAGGTTGCAAACATTCATCACCCATGACTGTCCCCAATTGAGCTCAGAAGCTCAATGTCTATCATGACCTCTCTTTTAGAATGTCCAAGAGCAAGCAAACTATTCCTCCAGGAGAGGGCGCCAACAGACTACTAAAGAGATCATCATTACTCAAAGAAAACCCCAAAAACCAATGCATGATAGGAATAAACAGGTAACTTTCTTTGGAGTGGAAGCGGAGAGATCGCACCAGATGCCAATTCTAGATGTTATCACACCTGTGGTCACTGCAGCAGCAGGTGAATCCACTTTGTCCAAAAGGGATCTATTCCATTCAATTGCAAATGATCTAGATAAGACAGAGAACTGCAGCACGGGGACATAGCCGAGTTGGTCAGGTTGAGTGGTGATGAGTTTGCTATTTGGATGAATAAAGAAAGTCAAAAGTGTGAAAGATAAAAAACAAAAGGAGGAAGTGTGAAAAGTGAATGGGCCAAATTGAGGTGCATATGAAGACGTATGCTTTCTTCCAATTCATTAAATCGGGCTAATATGAATCAGGTGAATTGAGTTCTGCTTTTGGAAACTGGGTTAAGAAGGGGTGCACCGTTCCTGGAGGTACTGCAATACCAGGTCAATGCGTGGAGTGGACAGAGCAAGCTCTTTTTCCATCTCCCTGTTCTAAAAATCCATTTAATATATGGTCCCCAGATAGGGGACGTATCAGATATTAAACTGATAAGAACAGATACTACACTTGATCTTAGCCAAAAGGCCGAGAAGCGATAACCAGAATTGGTTTGGGCCTCGAGTGGCACCCTGGCCTATGCCGGACACATCTTAGGGAGAGAGAGCGAGAGGGAGACAAACCCACGCCTACACAAGACATTTTGTCACCCAAGCCAACCCTTGAAAAGGCTGCTTTGCAGAGCCAAAACAAGAAGAATGGTGCGTTTTGCAGCCGCCGCCCACTGCAATGAATCTGAATAACTCCTCCTTTAGGGCGCAAGCAACTCCCCTCCCCCTTGCAGTCTTTCCAATTCACGATACAAAAAGACGGACAGGACAGGTTGCCTGACTTTCCGTCACTGCCACCCTTTGCCATCCTTACCCGTAGAAAGCCCTTTCATCATCCCCAAACCCTAATCTTTTCCCTTTCCTTCCCAGCCCCCAAACCCTGCCCTCTGTACCTTTCTCACCACCCGCTTCCCTTCTCCTGTCATCCCCCTACCACCCGGGAAAAAAAGAGATTGCCCCCTCCTTCCACTAGCCCACCCTCCCACCCAAAGAACAACTTCTTCTGCGCAGCTTGTTTTCTAGGCAGCAGCGCTATTGTGATGTCATCGGGGGGCATTGTGACAAGCCGCCAGTGTTCCGTCTCTTCATGTTGTGCACAGTTCAAACGGAAAATACATCAACAGGCAGACTACAGAAAAGCTTACTATCAAAGGTTAGAGGGGGGCTTTCTCAGAGGGCTTTTTACAGTTTTTCTATTCCCAATTAGCCGTTTAAGTGTACTTATTGAAAGTAGTAATTCTTTCATAGGCCGCCCTTTCTTAGTATTTGACGTTCCTTATATTGCGGTATGAGGCTTCGCAGTAGGTTGCAAACATTCATCACCCATGACTGTCCCCAATTGAGCTCAGAAGCTCAATGTCTATCATGACCTCTCTTTTAGAATGTCCAAGAGCAAGCAAACTATTCCTCCAGGAGAGGGCGCCAACAGACTACTAAAGAGATCATCATTACTCAAAGAAAACCCCAAAAACCAATGCATGATAGGAATAAACAGGTAACTTTCTTTGGAGTGGAAGCGGAGAGATCGCACCAGATGCCAATTCTAGATGTTATCACACCTGTGGTCACTGCAGCAGCAGGTGAATCCACTTTGTCCAAAAGGGATCTATTCCATTCAATTGCAAATGATCTAGATAAGACAGAGAACTGCAGCACGGGGACATAGCCGAGTTGGTCAGGTTGAGTGGTGATGAGTTTGCTATTTGGATGAATAAAGAAAGTCAAAAGTGTGAAAGATAAAAAACAAAAGGAGGAAGTGTGAAAAGTGAATGGGCCAAATTGAGGTGCATATGAAGACGTATGCTTTCTTCCAATTCATTAAATCGGGCTAATATGAATCAGGTGAATTGAGTTCTGCTTTTGGAAACTGGGTTAAGAAGGGGTGCACCGTTCCTGGAGGTACTGCAATACCAGGTCAATGCGTGGAGTGGACAGAGCAAGCTCTTTTTCCATCTCCCTGTTCTAAAAATCCATTTAATATATGGTCCCCAGATAGGGGACGTATCAGATATTAAACTGATAAGAACAGATACTACACTTGATCTTAGCCAAAAGGCCGAGAAGCGATAACCAGAATTGGTTTGGGCCTCGAGTGGCACCCTGGCCTATGCCGGACACATCTTAGGGAGAGAGAGCGAGAGGGAGACAAACCCACGCCTACACAAGACATTTTGTCACCCAAGCCAACCCTTGAAAAGGCTGCTTTGCAGAGCCAAAACAAGAAGAATGGTGCGTTTTGCAGCCGCCGCCCACTGCAATGAATCTGAATAACTCCTCCTTTAGGGCGCAAGCAACTCCCCTCCCCCTTGCAGTCTTTCCAATTCACGATACAAAAAGACGGACAGGACAGGTTGCCTGACTTTCCGTCACTGCCACCCTTTGCCATCCTTACCCGTAGAAAGCCCTTTCATCATCCCCAAACCCTAATCTTTTCCCTTTCCTTCCCAGCCCCCAAACCCTGCCCTCTGTACCTTTCTCACCACCCGCTTCCCTTCTCCTGTCATCCCCCTACCACCCGGGAAAAAAAGAGATTGCCCCCTCCTTCCACTAGCCCACCCTCCCACCCAAAGAACAACTTCTTCTGCGCAGCTTGTTTTCTAGGCAGCAGCGCTATTGTGATGTCATCGGGGGGCATTGTGACAAGCCGCCAGTGTTCCGTCTCTTCATGTTGTGCACAGTTCAAACGGAAAATACATCAACAGGCAGACTACAGAAAAGCTTACTATCAAAGGTTAGAGGGGGGCTTTCTCAGAGGGCTTTTTACAGTTTTTCTATTCCCAATTAGCCGTTTAAGTGTACTTATTGAAAGTAGTAATTCTTTCATAGGCCGCCCTTTCTTAGTATTTGACGTTCCTTATATTGCGGTATGAGGCTTCGCAGTAGGTTGCAAACATTCATCACCCATGACTGTCCCCAATTGAGCTCAGAAGCTCAATGTCTATCATGACCTCTCTTTTAGAATGTCCAAGAGCAAGCAAACTATTCCTCCAGGAGAGGGCGCCAACAGACTACTAAAGAGATCATCATTACTCAAAGAAAACCCCAAAAACCAATGCATGATAGGAATAAACAGGTAACTTTCTTTGGAGTGGAAGCGGAGAGATCGCACCAGATGCCAATTCTAGATGTTATCACACCTGTGGTCACTGCAGCAGCAGGTGAATCCACTTTGTCCAAAAGGGATCTATTCCATTCAATTGCAAATGATCTAGATAAGACAGAGAACTGCAGCACGGGGACATAGCCGAGTTGGTCAGGTTGAGTGGTGATGAGTTTGCTATTTGGATGAATAAAGAAAGTCAAAAGTGTGAAAGATAAAAAACAAAAGGAGGAAGTGTGAAAAGTGAATGGGCCAAATTGAGGTGCATATGAAGACGTATGCTTTCTTCCAATTCATTAAATCGGGCTAATATGAATCAGGTGAATTGAGTTCTGCTTTTGGAAACTGGGTTAAGAAGGGGTGCACCGTTCCTGGAGGTACTGCAATACCAGGTCAATGCGTGGAGTGGACAGAGCAAGCTCTTTTTCCATCTCCCTGTTCTAAAAATCCATTTAATATATGGTCCCCAGATAGGGGACGTATCAGATATTAAACTGATAAGAACAGATACTACACTTGATCTTAGCCAAAAGGCCGAGAAGCGATAACCAGAATTGGTTTGGGCCTCGAGTGGCACCCTGGCCTATGCCGGACACATCTTAGGGAGAGAGAGCGAGAGGGAGACAAACCCACGCCTACACAAGACATTTTGTCACCCAAGCCAACCCTTGAAAAGGCTGCTTTGCAGAGCCAAAACAAGAAGAATGGTGCGTTTTGCAGCCGCCGCCCACTGCAATGAATCTGAATAACTCCTCCTTTAGGGCGCAAGCAACTCCCCTCCCCCTTGCAGTCTTTCCAATTCACGATACAAAAAGACGGACAGGACAGGTTGCCTGACTTTCCGTCACTGCCACCCTTTGCCATCCTTACCCGTAGAAAGCCCTTTCATCATCCCCAAACCCTAATCTTTTCCCTTTCCTTCCCAGCCCCCAAACCCTGCCCTCTGTACCTTTCTCACCACCCGCTTCCCTTCTCCTGTCATCCCCCTACCACCCGGGAAAAAAAGAGATTGCCCCCTCCTTCCACTAGCCCACCCTCCCACCCAAAGAACAACTTCTTCTGCGCAGCTTGTTTTCTAGGCAGCAGCGCTATTGTGATGTCATCGGGGGGCATTGTGACAAGCCGCCAGTGTTCCGTCTCTTCATGTTGTGCACAGTTCAAACGGAAAATACATCAACAGGCAGACTACAGAAAAGCTTACTATCAAAGGTTAGAGGGGGGCTTTCTCAGAGGGCTTTTTACAGTTTTTCTATTCCCAATTAGCCGTTTAAGTGTACTTATTGAAAGTAGTAATTCTTTCATAGGCCGCCCTTTCTTAGTATTTGACGTTCCTTATATTGCGGTATGAGGCTTCGCAGTAGGTTGCAAACATTCATCACCCATGACTGTCCCCAATTGAGCTCAGAAGCTCAATGTCTATCATGACCTCTCTTTTAGAATGTCCAAGAGCAAGCAAACTATTCCTCCAGGAGAGGGCGCCAACAGACTACTAAAGAGATCATCATTACTCAAAGAAAACCCCAAAAACCAATGCATGATAGGAATAAACAGGTAACTTTCTTTGGAGTGGAAGCGGAGAGATCGCACCAGATGCCAATTCTAGATGTTATCACACCTGTGGTCACTGCAGCAGCAGGTGAATCCACTTTGTCCAAAAGGGATCTATTCCATTCAATTGCAAATGATCTAGATAAGACAGAGAACTGCAGCACGGGGACATAGCCGAGTTGGTCAGGTTGAGTGGTGATGAGTTTGCTATTTGGATGAATAAAGAAAGTCAAAAGTGTGAAAGATAAAAAACAAAAGGAGGAAGTGTGAAAAGTGAATGGGCCAAATTGAGGTGCATATGAAGACGTATGCTTTCTTCCAATTCATTAAATCGGGCTAATATGAATCAGGTGAATTGAGTTCTGCTTTTGGAAACTGGGTTAAGAAGGGGTGCACCGTTCCTGGAGGTACTGCAATACCAGGTCAATGCGTGGAGTGGACAGAGCAAGCTCTTTTTCCATCTCCCTGTTCTAAAAATCCATTTAATATATGGTCCCCAGATAGGGGACGTATCAGATATTAAACTGATAAGAACAGATTTTTGATTTAATGAAGCTTTCCAAAGCACCGCAAAAATGCATGACCGAAGTCACACCAAAAACAGTGCAAAGGCTAGGATTCGTGTGGAACCCTCCGTGAGAAGAGGATCCCCAAAAATCAACCCCGTCCCTCCGAGCCAGAAGGCCACAGCGAGGGTCAGGGATCTTCGGTGCTCCCCCAAGCCGAAGCCTGGTTGAGCCTTGTTGTTGCTCCCAGCGTCCACCGAGGCATCTTACCCAAGTGGAGTAGGGAGCTACTAGTCGTTGGTTTCGCAGCCGAGACTGCCCGGACCGTCAACCGGTGTTGGTTTCTCAGCCCAAGGCTGACCGGACCTCCAACCGGGTGTTGGTTTCTCAGCCCAAGGCTGACCGGACCTCCAACCGGGTGTTGGTTTCTCAGCCCAAGGCTAACCGGACCTCCAACCGGGTGTTGGTTTCTCAGCCAAAGCTGACCCGGACCTCCAACCGGGTGTTGGTTTCTCAGCCCAAAGCTGACCGGACCTCCAACCGGGATTATAAAAATTTCCCTTCTTAGCCAGAAGGCCGGGATAGGGCAATATGCTTGGAAAGTATGAATAGGCAAGGCGCGGCGTGCGTCAGAGTCTGAGGCTTACTAGGGTCCCAACCTAGCAAGTTCAGACTCCCTCCAGGGTGTCCATTCCTGGGGCACATTGCACCATAACCCCCACACTTACTCAGTCTAATAGCCTCGATCCTGGTAGGGCCATGGTTTCCTCTAGATGGATATACTATCCTCCCAAAGTACTAACAAGCGCAACCTTCCAGTGTGCATTGCATCATTGTACTAAGGTGGCCGGAGCCTTAAACCACCTTTTCGAACGATACTACACTTGATCTTAGCCAAAAGGCCGAGAAGCGATAACCAGAATTGGTTTGGGCCTCGAGTGGCACCCTGGCCTATGCCGGACACATCTTAGGGAGAGAGAGCGAGAGGGAGACAAACCCACGCCTACACAAGACATTTTGTCACCCAAGCCAACCCTTGAAAAGGCTGCTTTGCAGAGCCAAAACAAGAAGAATGGTGCGTTTTGCAGCCGCCGCCCACTGCAATGAATCTGAATAACTCCTCCTTTAGGGCGCAAGCAACTCCCCTCCCCCTTGCAGTCTTTCCAATTCACGATACAAAAAGACGGACAGGACAGGTTGCCTGACTTTCCGTCACTGCCACCCTTTGCCATCCTTACCCGTAGAAAGCCCTTTCATCATCCCCAAACCCTAATCTTTTCCCTTTCCTTCCCAGCCCCCAAACCCTGCCCTCTGTACCTTTCTCACCACCCGCTTCCCTTCTCCTGTCATCCCCCTACCACCCGGGAAAAAAAGAGATTGCCCCCTCCTTCCACTAGCCCACCCTCCCACCCAAAGAACAACTTCTTCTGCGCAGCTTGTTTTCTAGGCAGCAGCGCTATTGTGATGTCATCGGGGGGCATTGTGACAAGCCGCCAGTGTTCCGTCTCTTCATGTTGTGCACAGTTCAAACGGAAAATACATCAACAGGCAGACTACAGAAAAGCTTACTATCAAAGGTTAGAGGGGGGCTTTCTCAGAGGGCTTTTTACAGTTTTTCTATTCCCAATTAGCCGTTTAAGTGTACTTATTGAAAGTAGTAATTCTTTCATAGGCCGCCCTTTCTTAGTATTTGACGTTCCTTATATTGCGGTATGAGGCTTCGCAGTAGGTTGCAAACATTCATCACCCATGACTGTCCCCAATTGAGCTCAGAAGCTCAATGTCTATCATGACCTCTCTTTTAGAATGTCCAAGAGCAAGCAAACTATTCCTCCAGGAGAGGGCGCCAACAGACTACTAAAGAGATCATCATTACTCAAAGAAAACCCCAAAAACCAATGCATGATAGGAATAAACAGGTAACTTTCTTTGGAGTGGAAGCGGAGAGATCGCACCAGATGCCAATTCTAGATGTTATCACACCTGTGGTCACTGCAGCAGCAGGTGAATCCACTTTGTCCAAAAGGGATCTATTCCATTCAATTGCAAATGATCTAGATAAGACAGAGAACTGCAGCACGGGGACATAGCCGAGTTGGTCAGGTTGAGTGGTGATGAGTTTGCTATTTGGATGAATAAAGAAAGTCAAAAGTGTGAAAGATAAAAAACAAAAGGAGGAAGTGTGAAAAGTGAATGGGCCAAATTGAGGTGCATATGAAGACGTATGCTTTCTTCCAATTCATTAAATCGGGCTAATATGAATCAGGTGAATTGAGTTCTGCTTTTGGAAACTGGGTTAAGAAGGGGTGCACCGTTCCTGGAGGTACTGCAATACCAGGTCAATGCGTGGAGTGGACAGAGCAAGCTCTTTTTCCATCTCCCTGTTCTAAAAATCCATTTAATATATGGTCCCCAGATAGGGGACGTATCAGATATTAAACTGATAAGAACAGATACTACACTTGATCTTAGCCAAAAGGCCGAGAAGCGATAACCAGAATTGGTTTGGGCCTCGAGTGGCACCCTGGCCTATGCCGGACACATCTTAGGGAGAGAGAGCGAGAGGGAGACAAACCCACGCCTACACAAGACATTTTGTCACCCAAGCCAACCCTTGAAAAGGCTGCTTTGCAGAGCCAAAACAAGAAGAATGGTGCGTTTTGCAGCCGCCGCCCACTGCAATGAATCTGAATAACTCCTCCTTTAGGGCGCAAGCAACTCCCCTCCCCCTTGCAGTCTTTCCAATTCACGATACAAAAAGACGGACAGGACAGGTTGCCTGACTTTCCGTCACTGCCACCCTTTGCCATCCTTACCCGTAGAAAGCCCTTTCATCATCCCCAAACCCTAATCTTTTCCCTTTCCTTCCCAGCCCCCAAACCCTGCCCTCTGTACCTTTCTCACCACCCGCTTCCCTTCTCCTGTCATCCCCCTACCACCCGGGAAAAAAAGAGATTGCCCCCTCCTTCCACTAGCCCACCCTCCCACCCAAAGAACAACTTCTTCTGCGCAGCTTGTTTTCTAGGCAGCAGCGCTATTGTGATGTCATCGGGGGGCATTGTGACAAGCCGCCAGTGTTCCGTCTCTTCATGTTGTGCACAGTTCAAACGGAAAATACATCAACAGGCAGACTACAGAAAAGCTTACTATCAAAGGTTAGAGGGGGGCTTTCTCAGAGGGCTTTTTACAGTTTTTCTATTCCCAATTAGCCGTTTAAGTGTACTTATTGAAAGTAGTAATTCTTTCATAGGCCGCCCTTTCTTAGTATTTGACGTTCCTTATATTGCGGTATGAGGCTTCGCAGTAGGTTGCAAACATTCATCACCCATGACTGTCCCCAATTGAGCTCAGAAGCTCAATGTCTATCATGACCTCTCTTTTAGAATGTCCAAGAGCAAGCAAACTATTCCTCCAGGAGAGGGCGCCAACAGACTACTAAAGAGATCATCATTACTCAAAGAAAACCCCAAAAACCAATGCATGATAGGAATAAACAGGTAACTTTCTTTGGAGTGGAAGCGGAGAGATCGCACCAGATGCCAATTCTAGATGTTATCACACCTGTGGTCACTGCAGCAGCAGGTGAATCCACTTTGTCCAAAAGGGATCTATTCCATTCAATTGCAAATGATCTAGATAAGACAGAGAACTGCAGCACGGGGACATAGCCGAGTTGGTCAGGTTGAGTGGTGATGAGTTTGCTATTTGGATGAATAAAGAAAGTCAAAAGTGTGAAAGATAAAAAACAAAAGGAGGAAGTGTGAAAAGTGAATGGGCCAAATTGAGGTGCATATGAAGACGTATGCTTTCTTCCAATTCATTAAATCGGGCTAATATGAATCAGGTGAATTGAGTTCTGCTTTTGGAAACTGGGTTAAGAAGGGGTGCACCGTTCCTGGAGGTACTGCAATACCAGGTCAATGCGTAGAGTGGACAGAGCAAGCTCTTTTTCCATCTCCCTGTTCTAAAAATCCATTTAATATATGGTCCCCAGATAGGGGACGTATCAGATATTAAACTGATAAGAACAGATACTACACTTGATCTTAGCCAAAAGGCCGAGAAGCGATAACCAGAATTGGTTTGGGCCTCGAGTGGCACCCTGGCCTATGCCGGACACATCTTAGGGAGAGAGAGCGAGAGGGAGACAAACCCACGCCTACACAAGACATTTTGTCACCCAAGCCAACCCTTGAAAAGGCTGCTTTGCAGAGCCAAAACAAGAAGAATGGTGCGTTTTGCAGCCGCCGCCCACTGCAATGAATCTGAATAACTCCTCCTTTAGGGCGCAAGCAACTCCCCTCCCCCTTGCAGTCTTTCCAATTCACGATACAAAAAGACGGACAGGACAGGTTGCCTGACTTTCCGTCACTGCCACCCTTTGCCATCCTTACCCGTAGAAAGCCCTTTCATCATCCCCAAACCCTAATCTTTTCCCTTTCCTTCCCAGCCCCCAAACCCTGCCCTCTGTACCTTTCTCACCACCCGCTTCCCTTCTCCTGTCATCCCCCTACCACCCGGGAAAAAAAGAGATTGCCCCCTCCTTCCACTAGCCCACCCTCCCACCCAAAGAACAACTTCTTCTGCGCAGCTTGTTTTCTAGGCAGCAGCGCTATTGTGATGTCATCGGGGGGCATTGTGACAAGCCGCCAGTGTTCCGTCTCTTCATGTTGTGCACAGTTCAAACGGAAAATACATCAACAGGCAGACTACAGAAAAGCTTACTATCAAAGGTTAGAGGGGGGCTTTCTCAGAGGGCTTTTTACAGTTTTTCTATTCCCAATTAGCCGTTTAAGTGTACTTATTGAAAGTAGTAATTCTTTCATAGGCCGCCCTTTCTTAGTATTTGACGTTCCTTATATTGCGGTATGAGGCTTCGCAGTAGGTTGCAAACATTCATCACCCATGACTGTCCCCAATTGAGCTCAGAAGCTCAATGTCTATCATGACCTCTCTTTTAGAATGTCCAAGAGCAAGCAAACTATTCCTCCAGGAGAGGGCGCCAACAGACTACTAAAGAGATCATCATTACTCAAAGAAAACCCCAAAAACCAATGCATGATAGGAATAAACAGGTAACTTTCTTTGGAGTGGAAGCGGAGAGATCGCACCAGATGCCAATTCTAGATGTTATCACACCTGTGGTCACTGCAGCAGCAGGTGAATCCACTTTGTCCAAAAGGGATCTATTCCATTCAATTGCAAATGATCTAGATAAGACAGAGAACTGCAGCACGGGGACATAGCCGAGTTGGTCAGGTTGAGTGGTGATGAGTTTGCTATTTGGATGAATAAAGAAAGTCAAAAGTGTGAAAGATAAAAAACAAAAGGAGGAAGTGTGAAAAGTGAATGGGCCAAATTGAGGTGCATATGAAGACGTATGCTTTCTTCCAATTCATTAAATCGGGCTAATATGAATCAGGTGAATTGAGTTCTGCTTTTGGAAACTGGGTTAAGAAGGGGTGCACCGTTCCTGGAGGTACTGCAATACCAGGTCAATGCGTGGAGTGGACAGAGCAAGCTCTTTTTCCATCTCCCTGTTCTAAAAATCCATTTAATATATGGTCCCCAGATAGGGGACGTATCAGATATTAAACTGATAAGAACAGATACTACACTTGATCTTAGCCAAAAGGCCGAGAAGCGATAACCAGAATTGGTTTGGGCCTCGAGTGGCACCCTGGCCTATGCCGGACACATCTTAGGGAGAGAGAGCGAGAGGGAGACAAACCCACGCCTACACAAGACATTTTGTCACCCAAGCCAACCCTTGAAAAGGCTGCTTTGCAGAGCCAAAACAAGAAGAATGGTGCGTTTTGCAGCCGCCGCCCACTGCAATGAATCTGAATAACTCCTCCTTTAGGGCGCAAGCAACTCCCCTCCCCCTTGCAGTCTTTCCAATTCACGATACAAAAAGACGGACAGGACAGGTTGCCTGACTTTCCGTCACTGCCACCCTTTGCCATCCTTACCCGTAGAAAGCCCTTTCATCATCCCCAAACCCTAATCTTTTCCCTTTCCTTCCCAGCCCCCAAACCCTGCCCTCTGTACCTTTCTCACCACCCGCTTCCCTTCTCCTGTCATCCCCCTACCACCCGGGAAAAAAAGAGATTGCCCCCTCCTTCCACTAGCCCACCCTCCCACCCAAAGAACAACTTCTTCTGCGCAGCTTGTTTTCTAGGCAGCAGCGCTATTGTGATGTCATCGGGGGGCATTGTGACAAGCCGCCAGTGTTCCGTCTCTTCATGTTGTGCACAGTTCAAACGGAAAATACATCAACAGGCAGACTACAGAAAAGCTTACTATCAAAGGTTAGAGGGGGGCTTTCTCAGAGGGCTTTTTACAGTTTTTCTATTCCCAATTAGCCGTTTAAGTGTACTTATTGAAAGTAGTAATTCTTTCATAGGCCGCCCTTTCTTAGTATTTGACGTTCCTTATATTGCGGTATGAGGCTTCGCAGTAGGTTGCAAACATTCATCACCCATGACTGTCCCCAATTGAGCTCAGAAGCTCAATGTCTATCATGACCTCTCTTTTAGAATGTCCAAGAGCAAGCAAACTATTCCTCCAGGAGAGGGCGCCAACAGACTACTAAAGAGATCATCATTACTCAAAGAAAACCCCAAAAACCAATGCATGATAGGAATAAACAGGTAACTTTCTTTGGAGTGGAAGCGGAGAGATCGCACCAGATGCCAATTCTAGATGTTATCACACCTGTGGTCACTGCAGCAGCAGGTGAATCCACTTTGTCCAAAAGGGATCTATTCCATTCAATTGCAAATGATCTAGATAAGACAGAGAACTGCAGCACGGGGACATAGCCGAGTTGGTCAGGTTGAGTGGTGATGAGTTTGCTATTTGGATGAATAAAGAAAGTCAAAAGTGTGAAAGATAAAAAACAAAAGGAGGAAGTGTGAAAAGTGAATGGGCCAAATTGAGGTGCATATGAAGACGTATGCTTTCTTCCAATTCATTAAATCGGGCTAATATGAATCAGGTGAATTGAGTTCTGCTTTTGGAAACTGGGTTAAGAAGGGGTGCACCGTTCCTGGAGGTACTGCAATACCAGGTCAATGCGTGGAGTGGACAGAGCAAGCTCTTTTTCCATCTCCCTGTTCTAAAAATCCATTTAATATATGGTCCCCAGATAGGGGACGTATCAGATATTAAACTGATAAGAACAGATACTACACTTGATCTTAGCCAAAAGGCCGAGAAGCGATAACCAGAATTGGTTTGGGCCTCGAGTGGCACCCTGGCCTATGCCGGACACATCTTAGGGAGAGAGAGCGAGAGGGAGACAAACCCACGCCTACACAAGACATTTTGTCACCCAAGCCAACCCTTGAAAAGGCTGCTTTGCAGAGCCAAAACAAGAAGAATGGTGCGTTTTGCAGCCGCCGCCCACTGCAATGAATCTGAATAACTCCTCCTTTAGGGCGCAAGCAACTCCCCTCCCCCTTGCAGTCTTTCCAATTCACGATACAAAAAGACGGACAGGACAGGTTGCCTGACTTTCCGTCACTGCCACCCTTTGCCATCCTTACCCGTAGAAAGCCCTTTCATCATCCCCAAACCCTAATCTTTTCCCTTTCCTTCCCAGCCCCCAAACCCTGCCCTCTGTACCTTTCTCACCACCCGCTTCCCTTCTCCTGTCATCCCCCTACCACCCGGGAAAAAAAGAGATTGCCCCCTCCTTCCACTAGCCCACCCTCCCACCCAAAGAACAACTTCTTCTGCGCAGCTTGTTTTCTAGGCAGCAGCGCTATTGTGATGTCATCGGGGGGCATTGTGACAAGCCGCCAGTGTTCCGTCTCTTCATGTTGTGCACAGTTCAAACGGAAAATACATCAACAGGCAGACTACAGAAAAGCTTACTATCAAAGGTTAGAGGGGGGCTTTCTCAGAGGGCTTTTTACAGTTTTTCTATTCCCAATTAGCCGTTTAAGTGTACTTATTGAAAGTAGTAATTCTTTCATAGGCCGCCCTTTCTTAGTATTTGACGTTCCTTATATTGCGGTATGAGGCTTCGCAGTAGGTTGCAAACATTCATCACCCATGACTGTCCCCAATTGAGCTCAGAAGCTCAATGTCTATCATGACCTCTCTTTTAGAATGTCCAAGAGCAAGCAAACTATTCCTCCAGGAGAGGGCGCCAACAGACTACTAAAGAGATCATCATTACTCAAAGAAAACCCCAAAAACCAATGCATGATAGGAATAAACAGGTAACTTTCTTTGGAGTGGAAGCGGAGAGATCGCACCAGATGCCAATTCTAGATGTTATCACACCTGTGGTCACTGCAGCAGCAGGTGAATCCACTTTGTCCAAAAGGGATCTATTCCATTCAATTGCAAATGATCTAGATAAGACAGAGAACTGCAGCACGGGGACATAGCCGAGTTGGTCAGGTTGAGTGGTGATGAGTTTGCTATTTGGATGAATAAAGAAAGTCAAAAGTGTGAAAGATAAAAAACAAAAGGAGGAAGTGTGAAAAGTGAATGGGCCAAATTGAGGTGCATATGAAGACGTATGCTTTCTTCCAATTCATTAAATCGGGCTAATATGAATCAGGTGAATTGAGTTCTGCTTTTGGAAACTGGGTTAAGAAGGGGTGCACCGTTCCTGGAGGTACTGCAATACCAGGTCAATGCGTGGAGTGGACAGAGCAAGCTCTTTTTCCATCTCCCTGTTCTAAAAATCCATTTAATATATGGTCCCCAGATAGGGGACGTATCAGATATTAAACTGATAAGAACAGATACTACACTTGATCTTAGCCAAAAGGCCGAGAAGCGATAACCAGAATTGGTTTGGGCCTCGAGTGGCACCCTGGCCTATGCCGGACACATCTTAGGGAGAGAGAGCGAGAGGGAGACAAACCCACGCCTACACAAGACATTTTGTCACCCAAGCCAACCCTTGAAAAGGCTGCTTTGCAGAGCCAAAACAAGAAGAATGGTGCGTTTTGCAGCCGCCGCCCACTGCAATGAATCTGAATAACTCCTCCTTTAGGGCGCAAGCAACTCCCCTCCCCCTTGCAGTCTTTCCAATTCACGATACAAAAAGACGGACAGGACAGGTTGCCTGACTTTCCGTCACTGCCACCCTTTGCCATCCTTACCCGTAGAAAGCCCTTTCATCATCCCCAAACCCTAATCTTTTCCCTTTCCTTCCCAGCCCCCAAACCCTGCCCTCTGTACCTTTCTCACCACCCGCTTCCCTTCTCCTGTCATCCCCCTACCACCCGGGAAAAAAAGAGATTGCCCCCTCCTTCCACTAGCCCACCCTCCCACCCAAAGAACAACTTCTTCTGCGCAGCTTGTTTTCTAGGCAGCAGCGCTATTGTGATGTCATCGGGGGGCATTGTGACAAGCCGCCAGTGTTCCGTCTCTTCATGTTGTGCACAGTTCAAACGGAAAATACATCAACAGGCAGACTACAGAAAAGCTTACTATCAAAGGTTAGAGGGGGGCTTTCTCAGAGGGCTTTTTACAGTTTTTCTATTCCCAATTAGCCGTTTAAGTGTACTTATTGAAAGTAGTAATTCTTTCATAGGCCGCCCTTTCTTAGTATTTGACGTTCCTTATATTGCGGTATGAGGCTTCGCAGTAGGTTGCAAACATTCATCACCCATGACTGTCCCCAATTGAGCTCAGAAGCTCAATGTCTATCATGACCTCTCTTTTAGAATGTCCAAGAGCAAGCAAACTATTCCTCCAGGAGAGGGCGCCAACAGACTACTAAAGAGATCATCATTACTCAAAGAAAACCCCAAAAACCAATGCATGATAGGAATAAACAGGTAACTTTCTTTGGAGTGGAAGCGGAGAGATCGCACCAGATGCCAATTCTAGATGTTATCACACCTGTGGTCACTGCAGCAGCAGGTGAATCCACTTTGTCCAAAAGGGATCTATTCCATTCAATTGCAAATGATCTAGATAAGACAGAGAACTGCAGCACGGGGACATAGCCGAGTTGGTCAGGTTGAGTGGTGATGAGTTTGCTATTTGGATGAATAAAGAAAGTCAAAAGTGTGAAAGATAAAAAACAAAAGGAGGAAGTGTGAAAAGTGAATGGGCCAAATTGAGGTGCATATGAAGACGTATGCTTTCTTCCAATTCATTAAATCGGGCTAATATGAATCAGGTGAATTGAGTTCTGCTTTTGGAAACTGGGTTAAGAAGAGGTGCACCGTTCCTGGAGGTACTGCAATACCAGGTCAATGCGTGGAGTGGACAGAGCAAGCTCTTTTTCCATCTCCCTGTTCTAAAAATCCATTTAATATATGGTCCCCAGATAGGGGACGTATCAGATATTAAACTGATAAGAACAGATACTACACTTGATCTTAGCCAAAAGGCCGAGAAGCGATAACCAGAATTGGTTTGGGCCTCGAGTGGCACCCTGGCCTATGCCGGACACATCTTAGGGAGAGAGAGCGAGAGGGAGACAAACCCACGCCTACACAAGACATTTTGTCACCCAAGCCAACCCTTGAAAAGGCTTCTTTGCAGAGCCAAAACAAGAAGAATGGTGCGTTTTGCAGCCGCCGCCCACTGCAATGAATCTGAATAACTCCTCCTTTAGGGCGCAAGCAACTCCCCTCCCCCTTGCAGTCTTTCCAATTCACGATACAAAAAGACGGACAGGACAGGTTGCCTGACTTTCCGTCACTGCCACCCTTTGCCATCCTTACCCGTAGAAAGCCCTTTCATCATCCCCAAACCCTAATCTTTTCCCTTTCCTTCCCAGCCCCCAAACCCTGCCCTCTGTACCTTTCTCACCACCCGCTTCCCTTCTCCTGTCATCCCCCTACCACCCGGGAAAAAAAGAGATTGCCCCCTCCTTCCACTAGCCCACCCTCCCACCCAAAGAGCAACTTCTTCTGCGCAGCTTGTTTTCTAGGCAGCAGCGCTATTGTGATGTCATCGGGGGGCATTGTGACAAGCCGCCAGTGTTCCGTCTCTTCATGTTGTGCACAGTTCAAACGGAAAATACATCAACAGGCAGACTACAGAAAAGCTTACTATCAAAGGTTAGAGGGGGGCTTTCTCAGAGGGCTTTTTACAGTTTTTCTATTCCCAATTAGCCGTTTAAGTGTACTTATTGAAAGTAGTAATTCTTTCATAGGCCGCCCTTTCTTAGTATTTGACGTTCCTTATATTGCGGTATGAGGCTTCGCAGTAGGTTGCAAACATTCATCACCCATGACTGTCCCCAATTGAGCTCAGAAGCTCAATGTCTATCATGACCTCTCTTTTAGAATGTCCAAGAGCAAGCAAACTATTCCTCCAGGAGAGGGCGCCAACAGACTACTAAAGAGATCATCATTACTCAAAGAAAACCCCAAAAACCAATGCATGATAGGAATAAACAGGTAACTTTCTTTGGAGTGGAAGCGGAGAGATCGCACCAGATGCCAATTCTAGATGTTATCACACCTGTGGTCACTGCAGCAGCAGGTGAATCCACTTTGTCCAAAAGGGATCTATTCCATTCAATTGCAAATGATCTAGATAAGACAGAGAACTGCAGCACGGGGACATAGCCGAGTTGGTCAGGTTGAGTGGTGATGAGTTTGCTATTTGGATGAATAAAGAAAGTCAAAAGTGTGAAAGATAAAAAACAAAAGGAGGAAGTGTGAAAAGTGAATGGGCCAAATTGAGGTGCATATGAAGACGTATGCTTTCTTCCAATTCATTAAATCGGGCTAATATGAATCAGGTGAATTGAGTTCTGCTTTTGGAAACTGGGTTAAGAAGGGGTGCACCGTTCCTGGAGGTACTGCAATACCAGGTCAATGCGTGGAGTGGACAGAGCAAGCTCTTTTTCCATCTCCCTGTTCTAAAAATCCATTTAATATATGGTCCCCAGATAGGGGACGTATCAGATATTAAACTGATAAGAACAGATACTACACTTGATCTTAGCCAAAAGGCCGAGAAGCGATAACCAGAATTGGTTTGGGCCTCGAGTGGCACCCTGGCCTATGCCGGACACATCTTAGGGAGAGAGAGCGAGAGGGAGACAAACCCACGCCTACACAAGACATTTTGTCACCCAAGCCAACCCTTGAAAAGGCTGCTTTGCAGAGCCAAAACAAGAAGAATGGTGCGTTTTGCAGCCGCCGCCCACTGCAATGAATCTGAATAACTCCTCCTTTAGGGCGCAAGCAACTCCCCTCCCCCTTGCAGTCTTTCCAATTCACGATACAAAAAGACGGACAGGACAGGTTGCCTGACTTTCCGTCACTGCCACCCTTTGCCATCCTTACCCGTAGAAAGCCCTTTCATCATCCCCAAACCCTAATCTTTTCCCTTTCCTTCCCAGCCCCCAAACCCTGCCCTCTGTACCTTTCTCACCACCCGCTTCCCTTCTCCTGTCATCCCCCTACCACCCGGGAAAAAAAGAGATTGCCCCCTCCTTCCACTAGCCCACCCTCCCACCCAAAGAACAACTTCTTCTGCGCAGCTTGTTTTCTAGGCAGCAGCGCTATTGTGATGTCATCGGGGGGCATTGTGACAAGCCGCCAGTGTTCCGTCTCTTCATGTTGTGCACAGTTCAAACGGAAAATACATCAACAGGCAGACTACAGAAAAGCTTACTATCAAAGGTTAGAGGGGGGCTTTCTCAGAGGGCTTTTTACAGTTTTTCTATTCCCAATTAGCCGTTTAAGTGTACTTATTGAAAGTAGTAATTCTTTCATAGGCCGCCCTTTCTTAGTATTTGACGTTCCTTATATTGCGGTATGAGGCTTCGCAGTAGGTTGCAAACATTCATCACCCATGACTGTCCCCAATTGAGCTCAGAAGCTCAATGTCTATCATGACCTCTCTTTTAGAATGTCCAAGAGCAAGCAAACTATTCCTCCAGGAGAGGGCGCCAACAGACTACTAAAGAGATCATCATTACTCAAAGAAAACCCCAAAAACCAATGCATGATAGGAATAAACAGGTAACTTTCTTTGGAGTGGAAGCGGAGAGATCGCACCAGATGCCAATTCTAGATGTTATCACACCTGTGGTCACTGCAGCAGCAGGTGAATCCACTTTGTCCAAAAGGGATCTATTCCATTCAATTGCAAATGATCTAGATAAGACAGAGAACTGCAGCACGGGGACATAGCCGAGTTGGTCAGGTTGAGTGGTGATGAGTTTGCTATTTGGATGAATAAAGAAAGTCAAAAGTGTGAAAGATAAAAAACAAAAGGAGGAAGTGTGAAAAGTGAATGGGCCAAATTGAGGTGCATATGAAGACGTATGCTTTCTTCCAATTCATTAAATCGGGCTAATATGAATCAGGTGAATTGAGTTCTGCTTTTGGAAACTGGGTTAAGAAGGGGTGCACCGTTCCTGGAGGTACTGCAATACCAGGTCAATGCGTGGAGTGGACAGAGCAAGCTCTTTTTCCATCTCCCTGTTCTAAAAATCCATTTAATATATGGTCCCCAGATAGGGGACGTATCAGATATTAAACTGATAAGAACAGATACTACACTTGATCTTAGCCAAAAGGCCGAGAAGCGATAACCAGAATTGGTTTGGGCCTCGAGTGGCACCCTGGCCTATGCCGGACACATCTTAGGGAGAGAGAGCGAGAGGGAGACAAACCCACGCCTACACAAGACATTTTGTCACCCAAGCCAACCCTTGAAAAGGCTGCTTTGCAGAGCCAAAACAAGAAGAATGGTGCGTTTTGCAGCCGCCGCCCACTGCAATGAATCTGAATAACTCCTCCTTTAGGGCGCAAGCAACTCCCCTCCCCCTTGCAGTCTTTCCAATTCACGATACAAAAAGACGGACAGGACAGGTTGCCTGACTTTCCGTCACTGCCACCCTTTGCCATCCTTACCCGTAGAAAGCCCTTTCATCATCCCCAAACCCTAATCTTTTCCCTTTCCTTCCCAGCCCCCAAACCCTGCCCTCTGTACCTTTCTCACCACCCGCTTCCCTTCTCCTGTCATCCCCCTACCACCCGGGAAAAAAAGAGATTGCCCCCTCCTTCCACTAGCCCACCCTCCCACCCAAAGAACAACTTCTTCTGCGCAGCTTGTTTTCTAGGCAGCAGCGCTATTTTGTGATGTCATCGGGGGGCATTGTGACAAGCCGCCAGTGTTCCGTCTCTTCATGTTGTGCACAGTTCAAACGGAAAATACATCAACAGGCAGACTACAGAAAAGCTTACTATCAAAGGTTAGAGGGGGGCTTTCTCAGAGGGCTTTTTACAGTTTTTCTATTCCCAATTAGCCGTTTAAGTGTACTTATTGAAAGTAGTAATTCTTTCATAGGCCGCCCTTTCTTAGTATTTGACGTTCCTTATAGTGCGGTATGAGGCTTCGCAGTAGGTTGCAAACATTCATCACCCATGACTGTCCCCAATTGAGCTCAGAAGCTCAATGTCTATCATGACCTCTCTTTTAGAATGTCCAAGAGCAAGCAAACTATTCCTCCAGGAGAGGGCGCCAACAGACTACTAAAGAGATCATCATTACTCAAAGAAAACCCCAAAAACCAATGCATGATAGGAATAAACAGGTAACTTTCTTTGGAGTGGAAGCGGAGAGATCGCACCAGATGCCAATTCTAGATGTTATCACACCTGTGGTCACTGCAGCAGCAGGTGAATCCACTTTGTCCAAAAGGGATCTATTCCATTCAATTGCAAATGATCTAGATAAGACAGAGAACTGCAGCACGGGGACATAGCCGAGTTGGTCAGGTTGAGTGGTGATGAGTTTGCTATTTGGATGAATAAAGAAAGTCAAAAGTGTGAAAGATAAAAAACAAAAGGAGGAAGTGTGAAAAGTGAATGGGCCAAATTGAGGTGCATATGAAGACGTATGCTTTCTTCCAATTCATTAAATCGGGCTAATATGAATCAGGTGAATTGAGTTCTGCTTTTGGAAACTGGGTTAAGAAGGGGTGCACCGTTCCTGGAGGTACTGCAATACCAGGTCAATGCGTGGAGTGGACAGAGCAAGCTCTTTTTCCATCTCCCTGTTCTAAAAATCCATTTAATATATGGTCCCCAGATAGGGGACGTATCAGATATTAAACTGATAAGAACAGATACTACACTTGATCTTAGCCAAAAGGCCGAGAAGCGATAACCAGAATTGGTTTGGGCCTCGAGTGGCACCCTGGCCTATGCCGGACACATCTTAGGGAGAGAGAGCGAGAGGGAGACAAACCCACGCCTACACAAGACATTTTGTCACCCAAGCCAACCCTTGAAAAGGCTGCTTTGCAGAGCCAAAACAAGAAGAATGGTGCGTTTTGCAGCCGCCGCCCACTGCAATGAATCTGAATAACTCCTCCTTTAGGGCGCAAGCAACTCCCCTCCCCCTTGCAGTCTTTCCAATTCACGATACAAAAAGACGGACAGGACAGGTTGCCTGACTTTCCGTCACTGCCACCCTTTGCCATCCTTACCCGTAGAAAGCCCTTTCATCATCCCCAAACCCTAATCTTTTCCCTTTCCTTCCCAGCCCCCAAACCCTGCCCTCTGTACCTTTCTCACCACCCGCTTCCCTTCTCCTGTCATCCCCCTACCACCCGGGAAAAAAAGAGATTGCCCCCTCCTTCCACTAGCCCACCCTCCCACCCAAAGAACAACTTCTTCTGCGCAGCTTGTTTTCTAGGCAGCAGCGCTATTGTGATGTCATCGGGGGGCATTGTGACAAGCCGCCAGTGTTCCGTCTCTTCATGTTGTGCACAGTTCAAACGGAAAATACATCAACAGGCAGACTACAGAAAAGCTTACTATCAAAGGTTAGAGGGGGGCTTTCTCAGAGGGCTTTTTACAGTTTTTCTATTCCCAATTAGCCGTTTAAGTGTACTTATTGAAAGTAGTAATTCTTTCATAGGCCGCCCTTTCTTAGTATTTGACGTTCCTTATATTGCGGTATGAGGCTTCGCAGTAGGTTGCAAACATTCATCACCCATGACTGTCCCCAATTGAGCTCAGAAGCTCAATGTCTATCATGACCTCTCTTTTAGAATGTCCAAGAGCAAGCAAACTATTCCTCCAGGAGAGGGCGCCAACAGACTACTAAAGAGATCATCATTACTCAAAGAAAACCCCAAAAACCAATGCATGATAGGAATAAACAGGTAACTTTCTTTGGAGTGGAAGCGGAGAGATCGCACCAGATGCCAATTCTAGATGTTATCACACCTGTGGTCACTGCAGCAGCAGGTGAATCCACTTTGTCCAAAAGGGATCTATTCCATTCAATTGCAAATGATCTAGATAAGACAGAGAACTGCAGCACGGGGACATAGCCGAGTTGGTCAGGTTGAGTGGTGATGAGTTTGCTATTTGGATGAATAAAGAAAGTCAAAAGTGTGAAAGATAAAAAACAAAAGGAGGAAGTGTGAAAAGTGAATGGGCCAAATTGAGGTGCATATGAAGACGTATGCTTTCTTCCAATTCATTAAATCGGGCTAATATGAATCAGGTGAATTGAGTTCTGCTTTTGGAAACTGGGTTAAGAAGGGGTGCACCGTTCCTGGAGGTACTGCAATACCAGGTCAATGCGTGGAGTGGACAGAGCAAGCTCTTTTTCCATCTCCCTGTTCTAAAAATCCATTTAATATATGGTCCCCAGATAGGGGACGTATCAGATATTAAACTGATAAGAACAGATACTACACTTGATCTTAGCCAAAAGGCCGAGAAGCGATAACCAGAATTGGTTTGGGCCTCGAGTGGCACCCTGGCCTATGCCGGACACATCTTAGGGAGAGAGAGCGAGAGGGAGACAAACCCACGCCTACACAAGACATTTTGTCACCCAAGCCAACCCTTGAAAAGGCTGCTTTGCAGAGCCAAAACAAGAAGAATGGTGCGTTTTGCAGCCGCCGCCCACTGCAATGAATCTGAATAACTCCTCCTTTAGGGCGCAAGCAACTCCCCTCCCCCTTGCAGTCTTTCCAATTCACGATACAAAAAGACGGACAGGACAGGTTGCCTGACTTTCCGTCACTGCCACCCTTTGCCATCCTTACCCGTAGAAAGCCCTTTCATCATCCCCAAACCCTAATCTTTTCCCTTTCCTTCCCAGCCCCCAAACCCTGCCCTCTGTACCTTTCTCACCACCCGCTTCCCTTCTCCTGTCATCCCCCTACCACCCGGGAAAAAAAGAGATTGCCCCCTCCTTCCACTAGCCCACCCTCCCACCCAAAGAACAACTTCTTCTGCGCAGCTTGTTTTCTAGGCAGCAGCGCTATTGTGATGTCATCGGGGGGCATTGTGACAAGCCGCCAGTGTTCCGTCTCTTCATGTTGTGCACAGTTCAAACGGAAAATACATCAACAGGCAGACTACAGAAAAGCTTACTATCAAAGGTTAGAGGGGGGCTTTCTCAGAGGGCTTTTTACAGTTTTTCTATTCCCAATTAGCCGTTTAAGTGTACTTATTGAAAGTAGTAATTCTTTCATAGGCCGCCCTTTCTTAGTATTTGACGTTCCTTATATTGCGGTATGAGGCTTCGCAGTAGGTTGCAAACATTCATCACCCATGACTGTCCCCAATTGAGCTCAGAAGCTCAATGTCTATCATGACCTCTCTTTTAGAATGTCCAAGAGCAAGCAAACTATTCCTCCAGGAGAGGGCGCCAACAGACTACTAAAGAGATCATCATTACTCAAAGAAAACCCCAAAAACCAATGCATGATAGGAATAAACAGGTAACTTTCTTTGGAGTGGAAGCGGAGAGATCGCACCAGATGCCAATTCTAGATGTTATCACACCTGTGGTCACTGCAGCAGCAGGTGAATCCACTTTGTCCAAAAGGGATCTATTCCATTCAATTGCAAATGATCTAGATAAGACAGAGAACTGCAGCACGGGGACATAGCCGAGTTGGTCAGGTTGAGTGGTGATGAGTTTGCTATTTGGATGAATAAAGAAAGTCAAAAGTGTGAAAGATAAAAAACAAAAGGAGGAAGTGTGAAAAGTGAATGGGCCAAATTGAGGTGCATATGAAGACGTATGCTTTCTTCCAATTCATTAAATCGGGCTAATATGAATCAGGTGAATTGAGTTCTGCTTTTGGAAACTGGGTTAAGAAGGGGTGCACCGTTCCTGGAGGTACTGCAATACCAGGTCAATGCGTGGAGTGGACAGAGCAAGCTCTTTTTCCATCTCCCTGTTCTAAAAATCCATTTAATATATGGTCCCCAGATAGGGGACGTATCAGATATTAAACTGATAAGAACAGATACTACACTTGATCTTAGCCAAAAGGCCGAGAAGCGATAACCAGAATTGGTTTGGGCCTCGAGTGGCACCCTGGCCTATGCCGGACACATCTTAGGGAGAGAGAGCGAGAGGGAGACAAACCCACGCCTACACAAGACATTTTGTCACCCAAGCCAACCCTTGAAAAGGCTGCTTTGCAGAGCCAAAACAAGAAGAATGGTGCGTTTTGCAGCCGCCGCCCACTGCAATGAATCTGAATAACTCCTCCTTTAGGGCGCAAGCAACTCCCCTCCCCCTTGCAGTCTTTCCAATTCACGATACAAAAAGACGGACAGGACAGGTTGCCTGACTTTCCGTCACTGCCACCCTTTGCCATCCTTACCCGTAGAAAGCCCTTTCATCATCCCCAAACCCTAATCTTTTCCCTTTCCTTCCCAGCCCCCAAACCCTGCCCTCTGTACCTTTCTCACCACCCGCTTCCCTTCTCCTGTCATCCCCCTACCACCCGGGAAAAAAAGAGATTGCCCCCTCCTTCCACTAGCCCACCCTCCCACCCAAAGAACAACTTCTTCTGCGCAGCTTGTTTTCTAGGCAGCAGCGCTATTGTGATGTCATCGGGGGGCATTGTGACAAGCCGCCAGTGTTCCGTCTCTTCATGTTGTGCACAGTTCAAACGGAAAATACATCAACAGGCAGACTACAGAAAAGCTTACTATCAAAGGTTAGAGGGGGGCTTTCTCAGAGGGCTTTTTACAGTTTTTCTATTCCCAATTAGCCGTTTAAGTGTACTTATTGAAAGTAGTAATTCTTTCATAGGCCGCCCTTTCTTAGTATTTGACGTTCCTTATATTGCGGTATGAGGCTTCGCAGTAGGTTGCAAACATTCATCACCCATGACTGTCCCCAATTGAGCTCAGAAGCTCAATGTCTATCATGACCTCTCTTTTAGAATGTCCAAGAGCAAGCAAACTATTCCTCCAGGAGAGGGCGCCAACAGACTACTAAAGAGATCATCATTACTCAAAGAAAACCCCAAAAACCAATGCATGATAGGAATAAACAGGTAACTTTCTTTGGAGTGGAAGCGGAGAGATCGCACCAGATGCCAATTCTAGATGTTATCACACCTGTGGTCACTGCAGCAGCAGGTGAATCCACTTTGTCCAAAAGGGATCTATTCCATTCAATTGCAAATGATCTAGATAAGACAGAGAACTGCAGCACGGGGACATAGCCGAGTTGGTCAGGTTGAGTGGTGATGAGTTTGCTATTTGGATGAATAAAGAAAGTCAAAAGTGTGAAAGATAAAAAACAAAAGGAGGAAGTGTGAAAAGTGAATGGGCCAAATTGAGGTGCATATGAAGACGTATGCTTTCTTCCAATTCATTAAATCGGGCTAATATGAATCAGGTGAATTGAGTTCTGCTTTTGGAAACTGGGTTAAGAAGGGGTGCACCGTTCCTGGAGGTACTGCAATACCAGGTCAATGCGTGGAGTGGACAGAGCAAGCTCTTTTTCCATCTCCCTGTTCTAAAAATCCATTTAATATATGGTCCCCAGATAGGGGACGTATCAGATATTAAACTGATAAGAACAGATACTACACTTGATCTTAGCCAAAAGGCCGAGAAGCGATAACCAGAATTGGTTTGGGCCTCGAGTGGCACCCTGGCCTATGCCGGACACATCTTAGGGAGAGAGAGCGAGAGGGAGACAAACCCACGCCTACACAAGACATTTTGTCACCCAAGCCAACCCTTGAAAAGGCTGCTTTGCAGAGCCAAAACAAGAAGAATGGTGCGTTTTGCAGCCGCCGCCCACTGCAATGAATCTGAATAACTCCTCCTTTAGGGCGCAAGCAACTCCCCTCCCCCTTGCAGTCTTTCCAATTCACGATACAAAAAGACGGACAGGACAGGTTGCCTGACTTTCCGTCACTGCCACCCTTTGCCATCCTTACCCGTAGAAAGCCCTTTCATCATCCCCAAACCCTAATCTTTTCCCTTTCCTTCCCAGCCCCCAAACCCTGCCCTCTGTACCTTTCTCACCACCCGCTTCCCTTCTCCTGTCATCCCCCTACCACCCGGGAAAAAAAGAGATTGCCCCCTCCTTCCACTAGCCCACCCTCCCACCCAAAGAACAACTTCTTCTGCGCAGCTTGTTTTCTAGGCAGCAGCGCTATTGTGATGTCATCGGGGGGCATTGTGACAAGCCGCCAGTGTTCCGTCTCTTCATGTTGTGCACAGTTCAAACGGAAAATACATCAACAGGCAGACTACAGAAAAGCTTACTATCAAAGGTTAGAGGGGGGCTTTCTCAGAGGGCTTTTTACAGTTTTTCTATTCCCAATTAGCCGTTTAAGTGTACTTATTGAAAGTAGTAATTCTTTCATAGGCCGCCCTTTCTTAGTATTTGACGTTCCTTATATTGCGGTATGAGGCTTCGCAGTAGGTTGCAAACATTCATCACCCATGACTGTCCCCAATTGAGCTCAGAAGCTCAATGTCTATCATGACCTCTCTTTTAGAATGTCCAAGAGCAAGCAAACTATTCCTCCAGGAGAGGGCGCCAACAGACTACTAAAGAGATCATCATTACTCAAAGAAAACCCCAAAAACCAATGCATGATAGGAATAAACAGGTAACTTTCTTTGGAGTGGAAGCGGAGAGATCGCACCAGATGCCAATTCTAGATGTTATCACACCTGTGGTCACTGCAGCAGCAGGTGAATCCACTTTGTCCAAAAGGGATCTATTCCATTCAATTGCAAATGATCTAGATAAGACAGAGAACTGCAGCACGGGGACATAGCCGAGTTGGTCAGGTTGAGTGGTGATGAGTTTGCTATTTGGATGAATAAAGAAAGTCAAAAGTGTGAAAGATAAAAAACAAAAGGAGGAAGTGTGAAAAGTGAATGGGCCAAATTGAGGTGCATATGAAGACGTATGCTTTCTTCCAATTCATTAAATCGGGCTAATATGAATCAGGTGAATTGAGTTCTGCTTTTGGAAACTGGGTTAAGAAGGGGTGCACCGTTCCTGGAGGTACTGCAATACCAGGTCAATGCGTGGAGTGGACAGAGCAAGCTCTTTTTCCATCTCCCTGTTCTAAAAATCCATTTAATATATGGTCCCCAGATAGGGGACGTATCAGATATTAAACTGATAAGAACAGATACTACACTTGATCTTAGCCAAAAGGCCGAGAAGCGATAACCAGAATTGGTTTGGGCCTCGAGTGGCACCCTGGCCTATGCCGGACACATCTTAGGGAGAGAGAGCGAGAGGGAGACAAACCCACGCCTACACAAGACATTTTGTCACCCAAGCCAACCCTTGAAAAGGCTGCTTTGCAGAGCCAAAACAAGAAGAATGGTGCGTTTTGCAGCCGCCGCCCACTGCAATGAATCTGAATAACTCCTCCTTTAGGGCGCAAGCAACTCCCCTCCCCCTTGCAGTCTTTCCAATTCACGATACAAAAAGACGGACAGGACAGGTTGCCTGACTTTCCGTCACTGCCACCCTTTGCCATCCTTACCCGTAGAAAGCCCTTTCATCATCCCCAAACCCTAATCTTTTCCCTTTCCTTCCCAGCCCCCAAACCCTGCCCTCTGTACCTTTCTCACCACCCGCTTCCCTTCTCCTGTCATCCCCCTACCACCCGGGAAAAAAAGAGATTGCCCCCTCCTTCCACTAGCCCACCCTCCCACCCAAAGAACAACTTCTTCTGCGCAGCTTGTTTTCTAGGCAGCAGCTCTATTGTGATGTCATCGGGGGGCATTGTGACAAGCCGCCAGTGTTCCGTCTCTTCATGTTGTGCACAGTTCAAACGGAAAATACATCAACAGGCAGACTACAGAAAAGCTTACTATCAAAGGTTAGAGGGGGGCTTTCTCAGAGGGCTTTTTACAGTTTTTCTATTCCCAATTAGCCGTTTAAGTGTACTTATTGAAAGTAGTAATTCTTTCATAGGCCGCCCTTTCTTAGTATTTGACGTTCCTTATATTGCGGTATGAGGCTTCGCAGTAGGTTGCAAACATTCATCACCCATGACTGTCCCCAATTGAGCTCAGAAGCTCAATGTCTATCATGACCTCTCTTTTAGAATGTCCAAGAGCAAGCAAACTATTCCTCCAGGAGAGGGCGCCAACAGACTACTAAAGAGATCATCATTACTCAAAGAAAACCCCAAAAACCAATGCATGATAGGAATAAACAGGTAACTTTCTTTGGAGTGGAAGCGGAGAGATCGCACCAGATGCCAATTCTAGATGTTATCACACCTGTGGTCACTGCAGCAGCAGGTGAATCCACTTTGTCCAAAAGGGATCTATTCCATTCAATTGCAAATGATCTAGATAAGACAGAGAACTGCAGCACGGGGACATAGCCGAGTTGGTCAGGTTGAGTGGTGATGAGTTTGCTATTTGGATGAATAAAGAAAGTCAAAAGTGTGAAAGATAAAAAACAAAAGGAGGAAGTGTGAAAAGTGAATGGGCCAAATTGAGGTGCATATGAAGACGTATGCTTTCTTCCAATTCATTAAATCGGGCTAATATGAATCAGGTGAATTGAGTTCTGCTTTTGGAAACTGGGTTAAGAAGGGGTGCACCGTTCCTGGAGGTACTGCAATACCAGGTCAATGCGTGGAGTGGACAGAGCAAGCTCTTTTTCCATCTCCCTGTTCTAAAAATCCATTTAATATATGGTCCCCAGATAGGGGACGTATCAGATATTAAACTGATAAGAACAGATACTACACTTGATCTTAGCCAAAAGGCCGAGAAGCGATAACCAGAATTGGTTTGGGCCTCGAGTGGCACCCTGGCCTATGCCGGACACATCTTAGGGAGAGAGAGCGAGAGGGAGACAAACCCACGCCTACACAAGACATTTTGTCACCCAAGCCAACCCTTGAAAAGGCTGCTTTGCAGAGCCAAAACAAGAAGAATGGTGCGTTTTGCAGCCGCCGCCCACTGCAATGAATCTGAATAACTCCTCCTTTAGGGCGCAAGCAACTCCCCTCCCCCTTGCAGTCTTTCCAATTCACGATACAAAAAGACGGACAGGACAGGTTGCCTGACTTTCCGTCACTGCCACCCTTTGCCATCCTTACCCGTAGAAAGCCCTTTCATCATCCCCAAACCCTAATCTTTTCCCTTTCCTTCCCAGCCCCCAAACCCTGCCCTCTGTACCTTTCTCACCACCCGCTTCCCTTCTCCTGTCATCCCCCTACCACCCGGGAAAAAAAGAGATTGCCCCCTCCTTCCACTAGCCCACCCTCCCACCCAAAGAACAACTTCTTCTGCGCAGCTTGTTTTCTAGGCAGCAGCGCTATTGTGATGTCATCGGGGGGCATTGTGACAAGCCGCCAGTGTTCCGTCTCTTCATGTTGTGCACAGTTCAAACGGAAAATACATCAACAGGCAGACTACAGAAAAGCTTACTATCAAAGGTTAGAGGGGGGCTTTCTCAGAGGGCTTTTTACAGTTTTTCTATTCCCAATTAGCCGTTTAAGTGTACTTATTGAAAGTAGTAATTCTTTCATAGGCCGCCCTTTCTTAGTATTTGACGTTCCTTATATTGCGGTATGAGGCTTCGCTAGGTTGCAAACATTCATCACCCATGACTGTCCCCAATTGAGCTCAGAAGCTCAATGTCTATCATGACCTCTCTTTTAGAATGTCCAAGAGCAAGCAAACTATTCCTCCAGGAGAGGGCGCCAACAGACTACTAAAGAGATCATCATTACTCAAAGAAAACCCCAAAAACCAATGCATGATAGGAATAAACAGGTAACTTTCTTTGGAGTGGAAGCGGAGAGATCGCACCAGATGCCAATTCTAGATGTTATCACACCTGTGGTCACTGCAGCAGCAGGTGAATCCACTTTGTCCAAAAGGGATCTATTCCATTCAATTGCAAATGATCTAGATAAGACAGAGAACTGCAGCACGGGGACATAGCCGAGTTGGTCAGGTTGAGTGGTGATGAGTTTGCTATTTGGATGAATAAAGAAAGTCAAAAGTGTGAAAGATAAAAAACAAAAGGAGGAAGTGTGAAAAGTGAATGGGCCAAATTGAGGTGCATATGAAGACGTATGCTTTCTTCCAATTCATTAAATCGGGCTAATATGAATCAGGTGAATTGAGTTCTGCTTTTGGAAACTGGGTTAAGAAGGGGTGCACCGTTCCTGGAGGTACTGCAATACCAGGTCAATGCGTGGAGTGGACAGAGCAAGCTCTTTTTCCATCTCCCTGTTCTAAAAATCCATTTAATATATGGTCCCCAGATAGGGGACGTATCAGATATTAAACTGATAAGAACAGATACTACACTTGATCTTAGCCAAAAGGCCGAGAAGCGATAACCAGAATTGGTTTGGGCCTCGAGTGGCACCCTGGCCTATGCCGGACACATCTTAGGGAGAGAGAGCGAGAGGGAGACAAACCCACGCCTACACAAGACATTTTGTCACCCAAGCCAACCCTTGAAAAGGCTGCTTTGCAGAGCCAAAACAAGAAGAATGGTGCGTTTTGCAGCCGCCGCCCACTGCAATGAATCTGAATAACTCCTCCTTTAGGGCGCAAGCAACTCCCCTCCCCCTTGCAGTCTTTCCAATTCACGATACAAAAAGACGGACAGGACAGGTTGCCTGACTTTCCGTCACTGCCACCCTTTGCCATCCTTACCCGTAGAAAGCCCTTTCATCATCCCCAAACCCTAATCTTTTCCCTTTCCTTCCCAGCCCCCAAACCCTGCCCTCTGTACCTTTCTCACCACCCGCTTCCCTTCTCCTGTCATCCCCCTACCACCCGGGAAAAAAAGAGATTGCCCCCTCCTTCCACTAGCCCACCCTCCCACCCAAAGAACAACTTCTTCTGCGCAGCTTGTTTTCTAGGCAGCAGCGCTATTGTGATGTCATCGGGGGGCATTGTGACAAGCCGCCAGTGTTCCGTCTCTTCATGTTGTGCACAGTTCAAACGGAAAATACATCAACAGGCAGACTACAGAAAAGCTTACTATCAAAGGTTAGAGGGGGGCTTTCTCAGAGGGCTTTTTACAGTTTTTCTATTCCCAATTAGCCGTTTAAGTGTACTTATTGAAAGTAGTAATTCTTTCATAGGCCGCCCTTTCTTAGTATTTGACGTTCCTTATATTGCGGTATGAGGCTTCGCAGTAGGTTGCAAACATTCATCACCCATGACTGTCCCCAATTGAGCTCAGAAGCTCAATGTCTATCATGACCTCTCTTTTAGAATGTCCAAGAGCAAGCAAACTATTCCTCCAGGAGAGGGCGCCAACAGACTACTAAAGAGATCATCATTACTCAAAGAAAACCCCAAAAACCAATGCATGATAGGAATAAACAGGTAACTTTCTTTGGAGTGGAAGCGGAGAGATCGCACCAGATGCCAATTCTAGATGTTATCACACCTGTGGTCACTGCAGCAGCAGGTGAATCCACTTTGTCCAAAAGGGATCTATTCCATTCAATTGCAAATGATCTAGATAAGACAGAGAACTGCAGCACGGGGACATAGCCGAGTTGGTCAGGTTGAGTGGTGATGAGTTTGCTATTTGGATGAATAAAGAAAGTCAAAAGTGTGAAAGATAAAAAACAAAAGGAGGAAGTGTGAAAAGTGAATGGGCCAAATTGAGGTGCATATGAAGACGTATGCTTTCTTCCAATTCATTAAATCGGGCTAATATGAATCAGGTGAATTGAGTTCTGCTTTTGGAAACTGGGTTAAGAAGGGGTGCACCGTTCCTGGAGGTACTGCAATACCAGGTCAATGCGTGGAGTGGACAGAGCAAGCTCTTTTTCCATCTCCCTGTTCTAAAAATCCATTTAATATATGGTCCCCAGATAGGGGACGTATCAGATATTAAACTGATAAGAACAGATACTACACTTGATCTTAGCCAAAAGGCCGAGAAGCGATAACCAGAATTGGTTTGGGCCTCGAGTGGCACCCTGGCCTATGCCGGACACATCTTAGGGAGAGAGAGCGAGAGGGAGACAAACCCACGCCTACACAAGACATTTTGTCACCCAAGCCAACCCTTGAAAAGGCTGCTTTGCAGAGCCAAAACAAGAAGAATGGTGCGTTTTGCAGCCGCCGCCCACTGCAATGAATCTGAATAACTCCTCCTTTAGGGCGCAAGCAACTCCCCTCCCCCTTGCAGTCTTTCCAATTCACGATACAAAAAGACGGACAGGACAGGTTGCCTGACTTTCCGTCACTGCCACCCTTTGCCATCCTTACCCGTAGAAAGCCCTTTCATCATCCCCAAACCCTAATCTTTTCCCTTTCCTTCCCAGCCCCCAAACCCTGCCCTCTGTACCTTTCTCACCACCCGCTTCCCTTCTCCTGTCATCCCCCTACCACCCGGGAAAAAAAGAGATTGCCCCCTCCTTCCACTAGCCCACCCTCCCACCCAAAGAACAACTTCTTCTGCGCAGCTTGTTTTCTAGGCAGCAGCGCTATTGTGATGTCATCGGGGGGCATTGTGACAAGCCGCCAGTGTTCCGTCTCTTCATGTTGTGCACAGTTCAAACGGAAAATACATCAACAGGCAGACTACAGAAAAGCTTACTATCAAAGGTTAGAGGGGGGCTTTCTCAGAGGGCTTTTTACAGTTTTTCTATTCCCAATTAGCCGTTTAAGTGTACTTATTGAAAGTAGTAATTCTTTCATAGGCCGCCCTTTCTTAGTATTTGACGTTCCTTATATTGCGGTATGAGGCTTCGCAGTAGGTTGCAAACATTCATCACCCATGACTGTCCCCAATTGAGCTCAGAAGCTCAATGTCTATCATGACCTCTCTTTTAGAATGTCCAAGAGCAAGCAAACTATTCCTCCAGGAGAGGGCGCCAACAGACTACTAAAGAGATCATCATTACTCAAAGAAAACCCCAAAAACCAATGCATGATAGGAATAAACAGGTAACTTTCTTTGGAGTGGAAGCGGAGAGATCGCACCAGATGCCAATTCTAGATGTTATCACACCTGTGGTCACTGCAGCAGCAGGTGAATCCACTTTGTCCAAAAGGGATCTATTCCATTCAATTGCAAATGATCTAGATAAGACAGAGAACTGCAGCACGGGGACATAGCCGAGTTGGTCAGGTTGAGTGGTGATGAGTTTGCTATTTGGATGAATAAAGAAAGTCAAAAGTGTGTGAAAGATAAAAAACAAAAGGAGGAAGTGTGAAAAGTGAATGGGCCAAATTGAGGTGCATATGAAGACGTATGCTTTCTTCCAATTCATTAAATCGGGCTAATATGAATCAGGTGAATTGAGTTCTGCTTTTGGAAACTGGGTTAAGAAGGGGTGCACCGTTCCTGGAGGTACTGCAATACCAGGTCAATGCGTGGAGTGGACAGAGCAAGCTCTTTTTCCATCTCCCTGTTCTAAAAATCCATTTAATATATGGTCCCCAGATAGGGGACGTATCAGATATTAAACTGATAAGAACAGATACTACACTTGATCTTAGCCAAAAGGCCGAGAAGCGATAACCAGAATTGGTTTGGGCCTCGAGTGGCACCCTGGCCTATGCCGGACACATCTTAGGGAGAGAGAGCGAGAGGGAGACAAACCCACGCCTACACAAGACATTTTGTCACCCAAGCCAACCCTTGAAAAGGCTGCTTTGCAGAGCCAAAACAAGAAGAATGGTGCGTTTTGCAGCCGCCGCCCACTGCAATGAATCTGAATAACTCCTCCTTTAGGGCGCAAGCAACTCCCCTCCCCCTTGCAGTCTTTCCAATTCACGATACAAAAAGACGGACAGGACAGGTTGCCTGACTTTCCGTCACTGCCACCCTTTGCCATCCTTACCCGTAGAAAGCCCTTTCATCATCCCCAAACCCTAATCTTTTCCCTTTCCTTCCCAGCCCCCAAACCCTGCCCTCTGTACCTTTCTCACCACCCGCTTCCCTTCTCCTGTCATCCCCCTACCACCCGGGAAAAAAAGAGATTGCCCCCTCCTTCCACTAGCCCACCCTCCCACCCAAAGAACAACTTCTTCTGCGCAGCTTGTTTTCTAGGCAGCAGCGCTATTGTGATGTCATCGGGGGGCATTGTGACAAGCCGCCAGTGTTCCGTCTCTTCATGTTGTGCACAGTTCAAACGGAAAATACATCAACAGGCAGACTACAGAAAAGCTTACTATCAAAGGTTAGAGGGGGGCTTTCTCAGAGGGCTTTTTACAGTTTTTCTATTCCCAATTAGCCGTTTAAGTGTACTTATTGAAAGTAGTAATTCTTTCATAGGCCGCCCTTTCTTAGTATTTGACGTTCCTTATATTGCGGTATGAGGCTTCGCAGTAGGTTGCAAACATTCATCACCCATGACTGTCCCCAATTGAGCTCAGAAGCTCAATGTCTATCATGACCTCTCTTTTAGAATGTCCAAGAGCAAGCAAACTATTCCTCCAGGAGAGGGCGCCAACAGACTACTAAAGAGATCATCATTACTCAAAGAAAACCCCAAAAACCAATGCATGATAGGAATAAACAGGTAACTTTCTTTGGAGTGGAAGCGGAGAGATCGCACCAGATGCCAATTCTAGATGTTATCACACCTGTGGTCACTGCAGCAGCAGGTGAATCCACTTTGTCCAAAAGGGATCTATTCCATTCAATTGCAAATGATCTAGATAAGACAGAGAACTGCAGCACGGGGACATAGCCGAGTTGGTCAGGTTGAGTGGTGATGAGTTTGCTATTTGGATGAATAAAGAAAGTCAAAAGTGTGAAAGATAAAAAACAAAAGGAGGAAGTGTGAAAAGTGAATGGGCCAAATTGAGGTGCATATGAAGACGTATGCTTTCTTCCAATTCATTAAATCGGGCTAATATGAATCAGGTGAATTGAGTTCTGCTTTTGGAAACTGGGTTAAGAAGGGGTGCACCGTTCCTGGAGGTACTGCAATACCAGGTCAATGCGTGGAGTGGACAGAGCAAGCTCTTTTTCCATCTCCCTGTTCTAAAAATCCATTTAATATATGGTCCCCAGATAGGGGACGTATCAGATATTAAACTGATAAGAACAGATACTACACTTGATCTTAGCCAAAAGGCCGAGAAGCGATAACCAGAATTGGTTTGGGCCTCGAGTGGCACCCTGGCCTATGCCGGACACATCTTAGGGAGAGAGAGCGAGAGGGAGACAAACCCACGCCTACACAAGACATTTTGTCACCCAAGCCAACCCTTGAAAAGGCTGCTTTGCAGAGCCAAAACAAGAAGAATGGTGCGTTTTGCAGCCGCCGCCCACTGCAATGAATCTGAATAACTCCTCCTTTAGGGCGCAAGCAACTCCCCTCCCCCTTGCAGTCTTTCCAATTCACGATACAAAAAGACGGACAGGACAGGTTGCCTGACTTTCCGTCACTGCCACCCTTTGCCATCCTTACCCGTAGAAAGCCCTTTCATCATCCCCAAACCCTAATCTTTTCCCTTTCCTTCCCAGCCCCCAAACCCTGCCCTCTGTACCTTTCTCACCACCCGCTTCCCTTCTCCTGTCATCCCCCTACCACCCGGGAAAAAAAGAGATTGCCCCCTCCTTCCACTAGCCCACCCTCCCACCCAAAGAACAACTTCTTCTGCGCAGCTTGTTTTCTAGGCAGCAGCGCTATTGTGATGTCATCGGGGGGCATTGTGACAAGCCGCCAGTGTTCCGTCTCTTCATGTTGTGCACAGTTCAAACGGAAAATACATCAACAGGCAGACTACAGAAAAGCTTACTATCAAAGGTTAGAGGGGGGCTTTCTCAGAGGGCTTTTTACAGTTTTTCTATTCCCAATTAGCCGTTTAAGTGTACTTATTGAAAGTAGTAATTCTTTCATAGGCCGCCCTTTCTTAGTATTTGACGTTCCTTATATTGCGGTATGAGGCTTCGCAGTAGGTTGCAAACATTCATCACCCATGACTGTCCCCAATTGAGCTCAGAAGCTCAATGTCTATCATGACCTCTCTTTTAGAATGTCCAAGAGCAAGCAAACTATTCCTCCAGGAGAGGGCGCCAACAGACTACTAAAGAGATCATCATTACTCAAAGAAAACCCCAAAAACCAATGCATGATAGGAATAAACAGGTAACTTTCTTTGGAGTGGAAGCGGAGAGATCGCACCAGATGCCAATTCTAGATGTTATCACACCTGTGGTCACTGCAGCAGCAGGTGAATCCACTTTGTCCAAAAGGGATCTATTCCATTCAATTGCAAATGATCTAGATAAGACAGAGAACTGCAGCACGGGGACATAGCCGAGTTGGTCAGGTTGAGTGGTGATGAGTTTGCTATTTGGATGAATAAAGAAAGTCAAAAGTGTGAAAGATAAAAAACAAAAGGAGGAAGTGTGAAAAGTGAATGGGCCAAATTGAGGTGCATATGAAGACGTATGCTTTCTTCCAATTCATTAAATCGGGCTAATATGAATCAGGTGAATTGAGTTCTGCTTTTGGAAACTGGGTTAAGAAGGGGTGCACCGTTCCTGGAGGTACTGCAATACCAGGTCAATGCGTGGAGTGGACAGAGCAAGCTCTTTTTCCATCTCCCTGTTCTAAAAATCCATTTAATATATGGTCCCCAGATAGGGGACGTATCAGATATTAAACTGATAAGAACAGATTTTTTGATTTAATGAAGCTTTCCAAAGCACCGCAAAAAATGCATGACCGAAGTCACACCAAAAACAGTGCAAAGGCTAGGATTCGTGTGGACCCCTCCGTGAGGAGAGGGTCCCCAAAAATCAACCCCGTCCCTCCGAGCCAGAAGGCCACAGCAAGGGTCAGGGATCTTCGGTGCTCCCCCAAGCCGAAGCCTGGTTGAGCCTTGTCGTTGCTCCCAGCGTCCACCCAGGCATCTTACCCAAGTGGAGTAGAGAGCTACTAGTTGTTGGTTTCGCAGCCGAAACTGCCCGGACCGTCAACCGGTGTTGGTTTCTCAGCCCAAGGCTAACCGGACCTCCAACCGGGTGTTGGTTTCTCAGCCGAAGCTGACCCGGACCTCCAACCGGGTGTTGGTTTCTCAGCCGAAGCTGACCCGGACCTCCAACCGGGTGTTGGTTTCTCAGCCCAAAGCTGAACGGACCTCCGACCATGATTATAAAAATTTTCCTTCCTAGCCAGAAGGCCGGGATAGAGCAATATGCTCAGAAAGTATGAAAGGGCAAGGTACGGTGTGCTACAGAGCCCAAGGCTCGCCGGGGTCCCAAGCCAGCAAGCTCAGACTCACTCCAGGGTCGTCAGTCCTGGGGCACATTGCACCATAGCCCCCACACTTACTCAGTCTAATAGCCTCGATCCTGGTAGGGCCATGTTTTCCTCTAGATGAATATACTATACATTAAGAGTACTAGCAAGCGCAACCTTCCAGTGTGCATTGCATCTGCCGAGCCTCACAGATACTACACTTGATCTTAGCCAAAAGGCCGAGAAGCGATAACCAGAATTGGTTTGGGCCTCGAGTGGCACCCTGGCCTATGCCGGACACATCTTAGGGAGAGAGAGCGAGAGGGAGACAAACCCACGCCTACACAAGACATTTTGTCACCCAAGCCAACCCTTGAAAAGGCTGCTTTGCAGAGCCAAAACAAGAAGAATGGTGCGTTTTGCAGCCGCCGCCCACTGCAATGAATCTGAATAACTCCTCCTTTAGGGCGCAAGCAACTCCCCTCCCCCTTGCAGTCTTTCCAATTCACGATACAAAAAGACGGACAGGACAGGTTGCCTGACTTTCCGTCACTGCCACCCTTTGCCATCCTTACCCGTAGAAAGCCCTTTCATCATCCCCAAACCCTAATCTTTTCCCTTTCCTTCCCAGCCCCCAAACCCTGCCCTCTGTACCTTTCTCACCACCCGCTTCCCTTCTCCTGTCATCCCCCTACCACCCGGGAAAAAAAGAGATTGCCCCCTCCTTCCACTAGCCCACCCTCCCACCCAAAGAACAACTTCTTCTGCGCAGCTTGTTTTCTAGGCAGCAGCGCTATTGTGATGTCATCGGGGGGCATTGTGACAAGCCGCCAGTGTTCCGTCTCTTCATGTTGTGCACAGTTCAAACGGAAAATACATCAACAGGCAGACTACAGAAAAGCTTACTATCAAAGGTTAGAGGGGGGCTTTCTCAGAGGGCTTTTTACAGTTTTTCTATTCCCAATTAGCCGTTTAAGTGTACTTATTGAAAGTAGTAATTCTTTCATAGGCCGCCCTTTCTTAGTATTTGACGTTCCTTATATTGCGGTATGAGGCTTCGCAGTAGGTTGCAAACATTCATCACCCATGACTGTCCCCAATTGAGCTCAGAAGCTCAATGTCTATCATGACCTCTCTTTTAGAATGTCCAAGAGCAAGCAAACTATTCCTCCAGGAGAGGGCGCCAACAGACTACTAAAGAGATCATCATTACTCAAAGAAAACCCCAAAAACCAATGCATGATAGGAATAAACAGGTAACTTTCTTTGGAGTGGAAGCGGAGAGATCGCACCAGATGCCAATTCTAGATGTTATCACACCTGTGGTCACTGCAGCAGCAGGTGAATCCACTTTGTCCAAAAGGGATCTATTCCATTCAATTGCAAATGATCTAGATAAGACAGAGAACTGCAGCACGGGGACATAGCCGAGTTGGTCAGGTTGAGTGGTGATGAGTTTGCTATTTGGATGAATAAAGAAAGTCAAAAGTGTGAAAGATAAAAAACAAAAGGAGGAAGTGTGAAAAGTGAATGGGCCAAATTGAGGTGCATATGAAGACGTATGCTTTCTTCCAATTCATTAAATCGGGCTAATATGAATCAGGTGAATTGAGTTCTGCTTTTGGAAACTGGGTTAAGAAGGGGTGCACCGTTCCTGGAGGTACTGCAATACCAGGTCAATGCGTGGAGTGGACAGAGCAAGCTCTTTTTCCATCTCCCTGTTCTAAAAATCCATTTAATATATGGTCCCCAGATAGGGGACGTATCAGATATTAAACTGATAAGAACAGATACTACACTTGATCTTAGCCAAAAGGCCGAGAAGCGATAACCAGAATTGGTTTGGGCCTCGAGTGGCACCCTGGCCTATGCCGGACACATCTTAGGGAGAGAGAGCGAGAGGGAGACAAACCCACGCCTACACAAGACATTTTGTCACCCAAGCCAACCCTTGAAAAGGCTGCTTTGCAGAGCCAAAACAAGAAGAATGGTGCGTTTTGCAGCCGCCGCCCACTGCAATGAATCTGAATAACTCCTCCTTTAGGGCGCAAGCAACTCCCCTCCCCCTTGCAGTCTTTCCAATTCACGATACAAAAAGACGGACAGGACAGGTTGCCTGACTTTCCGTCACTGCCACCCTTTGCCATCCTTACCCGTAGAAAGCCCTTTCATCATCCCCAAACCCTAATCTTTTCCCTTTCCTTCCCAGCCCCCAAACCCTGCCCTCTGTACCTTTCTCACCACCCGCTTCCCTTCTCCTGTCATCCCCCTACCACCCGGGAAAAAAAGAGATTGCCCCCTCCTTCCACTAGCCCACCCTCCCACCCAAAGAACAACTTCTTCTGCGCAGCTTGTTTTCTAGGCAGCAGCGCTATTGTGATGTCATCGGGGGGCATTGTGACAAGCCGCCAGTGTTCCGTCTCTTCATGTTGTGCACAGTTCAAACGGAAAATACATCAACAGGCAGACTACAGAAAAGCTTACTATCAAAGGTTAGAGGGGGGCTTTCTCAGAGGGCTTTTTACAGTTTTTCTATTCCCAATTAGCCGTTTAAGTGTACTTATTGAAAGTAGTAATTCTTTCATAGGCCGCCCTTTCTTAGTATTTGACGTTCCTTATATTGCGGTATGAGGCTTCGCAGTAGGTTGCAAACATTCATCACCCATGACTGTCCCCAATTGAGCTCAGAAGCTCAATGTCTATCATGACCTCTCTTTTAGAATGTCCAAGAGCAAGCAAACTATTCCTCCAGGAGAGGGCGCCAACAGACTACTAAAGAGATCATCATTACTCAAAGAAAACCCCAAAAACCAATGCATGATAGGAATAAACAGGTAACTTTCTTTGGAGTGGAAGCGGAGAGATCGCACCAGATGCCAATTCTAGATGTTATCACACCTGTGGTCACTGCAGCAGCAGGTGAATCCACTTTGTCCAAAAGGGATCTATTCCATTCAATTGCAAATGATCTAGATAAGACAGAGAACTGCAGCACGGGGACATAGCCGAGTTGGTCAGGTTGAGTGGTGATGAGTTTGCTATTTGGATGAATAAAGAAAGTCAAAAGTGTGAAAGATAAAAAACAAAAGGAGGAAGTGTGAAAAGTGAATGGGCCAAATTGAGGTGCATATGAAGACGTATGCTTTCTTCCAATTCATTAAATCGGGCTAATATGAATCAGGTGAATTGAGTTCTGCTTTTGGAAACTGGGTTAAGAAGGGGTGCACCGTTCCTGGAGGTACTGCAATACCAGGTCAATGCGTGGAGTGGACAGAGCAAGCTCTTTTTCCATCTCCCTGTTCTAAAAATCCATTTAATATATGGTCCCCAGATAGGGGACGTATCAGATATTAAACTGATAAGAACAGATACTACACTTGATCTTAGCCAAAAGGCCGAGAAGCGATAACCAGAATTGGTTTGGGCCTCGAGTGGCACCCTGGCCTATGCCGGACACATCTTAGGGAGAGAGAGCGAGAGGGAGACAAACCCACGCCTACACAAGACATTTTGTCACCCAAGCCAACCCTTGAAAAGGCTGCTTTGCAGAGCCAAAACAAGAAGAATGGTGCGTTTTGCAGCCGCCGCCCACTGCAATGAATCTGAATAACTCCTCCTTTAGGGCGCAAGCAACTCCCCTCCCCCTTGCAGTCTTTCCAATTCACGATACAAAAAGACGGACAGGACAGGTTGCCTGACTTTCCGTCACTGCCACCCTTTGCCATCCTTACCCGTAGAAAGCCCTTTCATCATCCCCAAACCCTAATCTTTTCCCTTTCCTTCCCAGCCCCCAAACCCTGCCCTCTGTACCTTTCTCACCACCCGCTTCCCTTCTCCTGTCATCCCCCTACCACCCGGGAAAAAAAGAGATTGCCCCCTCCTTCCACTAGCCCACCCTCCCACCCAAAGAACAACTTCTTCTGCGCAGCTTGTTTTCTAGGCAGCAGCGCTATTGTGATGTCATCGGGGGGCATTGTGACAAGCCGCCAGTGTTCCGTCTCTTCATGTTGTGCACAGTTCAAACGGAAAATACATCAACAGGCAGACTACAGAAAAGCTTACTATCAAAGGTTAGAGGGGGGCTTTCTCAGAGGGCTTTTTACAGTTTTTCTATTCCCAATTAGCCGTTTAAGTGTACTTATTGAAAGTAGTAATTCTTTCATAGGCCGCCCTTTCTTAGTATTTGACGTTCCTTATATTGCGGTATGAGGCTTCGCAGTAGGTTGCAAACATTCATCACCCATGACTGTCCCCAATTGAGCTCAGAAGCTCAATGTCTATCATGACCTCTCTTTTAGAATGTCCAAGAGCAAGCAAACTATTCCTCCAGGAGAGGGCGCCAACAGACTACTAAAGAGATCATCATTACTCAAAGAAAACCCCAAAAACCAATGCATGATAGGAATAAACAGGTAACTTTCTTTGGAGTGGAAGCGGAGAGATCGCACCAGATGCCAATTCTAGATGTTATCACACCTGTGGTCACTGCAGCAGCAGGTGAATCCACTTTGTCCAAAAGGGATCTATTCCATTCAATTGCAAATGATCTAGATAAGACAGAGAACTGCAGCACGGGGACATAGCCGAGTTGGTCAGGTTGAGTGGTGATGAGTTTGCTATTTGGATGAATAAAGAAAGTCAAAAGTGTGAAAGATAAAAAACAAAAGGAGGAAGTGTGAAAAGTGAATGGGCCAAATTGAGGTGCATATGAAGACGTATGCTTTCTTCCAATTCATTAAATCGGGCTAATATGAATCAGGTGAATTGAGTTCTGCTTTTGGAAACTGGGTTAAGAAGGGGTGCACCGTTCCTGGAGGTACTGCAATACCAGGTCAATGCGTGGAGTGGACAGAGCAAGCTCTTTTTCCATCTCCCTGTTCTAAAAATCCATTTAATATATGGTCCCCAGATAGGGGACGTATCAGATATTAAACTGATAAGAACAGATACTACACTTGATCTTAGCCAAAAGGCCGAGAAGCGATAACCAGAATTGGTTTGGGCCTCGAGTGGCACCCTGGCCTATGCCGGACACATCTTAGGGAGAGAGAGCGAGAGGGAGACAAACCCACGCCTACACAAGACATTTTGTCACCCAAGCCAACCCTTGAAAAGGCTGCTTTGCAGAGCCAAAACAAGAAGAATGGTGCGTTTTGCAGCCGCCGCCCACTGCAATGAATCTGAATAACTCCTCCTTTAGGGCGCAAGCAACTCCCCTCCCCCTTGCAGTCTTTCCAATTCACGATACAAAAAGACGGACAGGACAGGTTGCCTGACTTTCCGTCACTGCCACCCTTTGCCATCCTTACCCGTAGAAAGCCCTTTCATCATCCCCAAACCCTAATCTTTTCCCTTTCCTTCCCAGCCCCCAAACCCTGCCCTCTGTACCTTTCTCACCACCCGCTTCCCTTCTCCTGTCATCCCCCTACCACCCGGGAAAAAAAGAGATTGCCCCCTCCTTCCACTAGCCCACCCTCCCACCCAAAGAACAACTTCTTCTGCGCAGCTTGTTTTCTAGGCAGCAGCGCTATTGTGATGTCATCGGGGGGCATTGTGACAAGCCGCCAGTGTTCCGTCTCTTCATGTTGTGCACAGTTCAAACGGAAAATACATCAACAGGCAGACTACAGAAAAGCTTACTATCAAAGGTTAGAGGGGGGCTTTCTCAGAGGGCTTTTTACAGTTTTTCTATTCCCAATTAGCCGTTTAAGTGTACTTATTGAAAGTAGTAATTCTTTCATAGGCCGCCCTTTCTTAGTATTTGACGTTCCTTATATTGCGGTATGAGGCTTCGCAGTAGGTTGCAAACATTCATCACCCATGACTGTCCCCAATTGAGCTCAGAAGCTCAATGTCTATCATGACCTCTCTTTTAGAATGTCCAAGAGCAAGCAAACTATTCCTCCAGGAGAGGGCGCCAACAGACTACTAAAGAGATCATCATTACTCAAAGAAAACCCCAAAAACCAATGCATGATAGGAATAAACAGGTAACTTTCTTTGGAGTGGAAGCGGAGAGATCGCACCAGATGCCAATTCTAGATGTTATCACACCTGTGGTCACTGCAGCAGCAGGTGAATCCACTTTGTCCAAAAGGGATCTATTCCATTCAATTGCAAATGATCTAGATAAGACAGAGAACTGCAGCACGGGGACATAGCCGAGTTGGTCAGGTTGAGTGGTGATGAGTTTGCTATTTGGATGAATAAAGAAAGTCAAAAGTGTGAAAGATAAAAAACAAAAGGAGGAAGTGTGAAAAGTGAATGGGCCAAATTGAGGTGCATATGAAGACGTATGCTTTCTTCCAATTCATTAAATCGGGCTAATATGAATCAGGTGAATTGAGTTCTGCTTTTGGAAACTGGGTTAAGAAGGGGTGCACCGTTCCTGGAGGTACTGCAATACCAGGTCAATGCGTGGAGTGGACAGAGCAAGCTCTTTTTCCATCTCCCTGTTCTAAAAATCCATTTAATATATGGTCCCCAGATAGGGGACGTATCAGATATTAAACTGATAAGAACAGATACTACACTTGATCTTAGCCAAAAGGCCGAGAAGCGATAACCAGAATTGGTTTGGGCCTCGAGTGGCACCCTGGCCTATGCCGGACACATCTTAGGGAGAGAGAGCGAGAGGGAGACAAACCCACGCCTACACAAGACATTTTGTCACCCAAGCCAACCCTTGAAAAGGCTGCTTTGCAGAGCCAAAACAAGAAGAATGGTGCGTTTTGCAGCCGCCGCCCACTGCAATGAATCTGAATAACTCCTCCTTTAGGGCGCAAGCAACTCCCCTCCCCCTTGCAGTCTTTCCAATTCACGATACAAAAAGACGGACAGGACAGGTTGCCTGACTTTCCGTCACTGCCACCCTTTGCCATCCTTACCCGTAGAAAGCCCTTTCATCATCCCCAAACCCTAATCTTTTCCCTTTCCTTCCCAGCCCCCAAACCCTGCCCTCTGTACCTTTCTCACCACCCGCTTCCCTTCTCCTGTCATCCCCCTACCACCCGGGAAAAAAAGAGATTGCCCCCTCCTTCCACTAGCCCACCCTCCCACCCAAAGAACAACTTCTTCTGCGCAGCTTGTTTTCTAGGCAGCAGCGCTATTGTGATGTCATCGGGGGGCATTGTGACAAGCCGCCAGTGTTCCGTCTCTTCATGTTGTGCACAGTTCAAACGGAAAATACATCAACAGGCAGACTACAGAAAAGCTTACTATCAAAGGTTAGAGGGGGGCTTTCTCAGAGGGCTTTTTACAGTTTTTCTATTCCCAATTAGCCGTTTAAGTGTACTTATTGAAAGTAGTAATTCTTTCATAGGCCGCCCTTTCTTAGTATTTGACGTTCCTTATATTGCGGTATGAGGCTTCGCAGTAGGTTGCAAACATTCATCACCCATGACTGTCCCCAATTGAGCTCAGAAGCTCAATGTCTATCATGACCTCTCTTTTAGAATGTCCAAGAGCAAGCAAACTATTCCTCCAGGAGAGGGCGCCAACAGACTACTAAAGAGATCATCATTACTCAAAGAAAACCCCAAAAACCAATGCATGATAGGAATAAACAGGTAACTTTCTTTGGAGTGGAAGCGGAGAGATCGCACCAGATGCCAATTCTAGATGTTATCACACCTGTGGTCACTGCAGCAGCAGGTGAATCCACTTTGTCCAAAAGGGATCTATTCCATTCAATTGCAAATGATCTAGATAAGACAGAGAACTGCAGCACGGGGACATAGCCGAGTTGGTCAGGTTGAGTGGTGATGAGTTTGCTATTTGGATGAATAAAGAAAGTCAAAAGTGTGAAAGATAAAAAACAAAAGGAGGAAGTGTGAAAAGTGAATGGGCCAAATTGAGGTGCATATGAAGACGTATGCTTTCTTCCAATTCATTAAATCGGGCTAATATGAATCAGGTGAATTGAGTTCTGCTTTTGGAAACTGGGTTAAGAAGGGGTGCACCGTTCCTGGAGGTACTGCAATACCAGGTCAATGCGTGGAGTGGACAGAGCAAGCTCTTTTTCCATCTCCCTGTTCTAAAAATCCATTTAATATATGGTCCCCAGATAGGGGACGTATCAGATATTAAACTGATAAGAACAGATACTACACTTGATCTTAGCCAAAAGGCCGAGAAGCGATAACCAGAATTGGTTTGGGCCTCGAGTGGCACCCTGGCCTATGCCGGACACATCTTAGGGAGAGAGAGCGAGAGGGAGACAAACCCACGCCTACACAAGACATTTTGTCACCCAAGACCAACCCTTGAAAAGGCTGCTTTGCAGAGCCAAAACAAGAAGAATGGTGCGTTTTGCAGCCGCCGCCCACTGCAATGAATCTGAATAACTCCTCCTTTAGGGCGCAAGCAACTCCCCTCCCCCTTGCAGTCTTTCCAATTCACGATACAAAAAGACGGACAGGACAGGTTGCCTGACTTTCCGTCACTGCCACCCTTTGCCATCCTTACCCGTAGAAAGCCCTTTCATCATCCCCAAACCCTAATCTTTTCCCTTTCCTTCCCAGCCCCCAAACCCTGCCCTCTGTACCTTTCTCACCACCCGCTTCCCTTCTCCTGTCATCCCCCTACCACCCGGGAAAAAAAGAGATTGCCCCCTCCTTCCACTAGCCCACCCTCCCACCCAAAGAACAACTTCTTCTGCGCAGCTTGTTTTCTAGGCAGCAGCGCTATTGTGATGTCATCGGGGGGCATTGTGACAAGCCGCCAGTGTTCCGTCTCTTCATGTTGTGCACAGTTCAAACGGAAAATACATCAACAGGCAGACTACAGAAAAGCTTACTATCAAAGGTTAGAGGGGGGCTTTCTCAGAGGGCTTTTTACAGTTTTTCTATTCCCAATTAGCCGTTTAAGTGTACTTATTGAAAGTAGTAATTCTTTCATAGGCCGCCCTTTCTTAGTATTTGACGTTCCTTATATTGCGGTATGAGGCTTCGCAGTAGGTTGCAAACATTCATCACCCATGACTGTCCCCAATTGAGCTCAGAAGCTCAATGTCTATCATGACCTCTCTTTTAGAATGTCCAAGAGCAAGCAAACTATTCCTCCAGGAGAGGGCGCCAACAGACTACTAAAGAGATCATCATTACTCAAAGAAAACCCCAAAAACCAATGCATGATAGGAATAAACAGGTAACTTTCTTTGGAGTGGAAGCGGAGAGATCGCACCAGATGCCAATTCTAGATGTTATCACACCTGTGGTCACTGCAGCAGCAGGTGAATCCACTTTGTCCAAAAGGGATCTATTCCATTCAATTGCAAATGATCTAGATAAGACAGAGAACTGCAGCACGGGGACATAGCCGAGTTGGTCAGGTTGAGTGGTGATGAGTTTGCTATTTGGATGAATAAAGAAAGTCAAAAGTGTGAAAGATAAAAAACAAAAGGAGGAAGTGTGAAAAGTGAATGGGCCAAATTGAGGTGCATATGAAGACGTATGCTTTCTTCCAATTCATTAAATCGGGCTAATATGAATCAGGTGAATTGAGTTCTGCTTTTGGAAACTGGGTTAAGAAGGGGTGCACCGTTCCTGGAGGTACTGCAATACCAGGTCAATGCGTGGAGTGGACAGAGCAAGCTCTTTTTCCATCTCCCTGTTCTAAAAATCCATTTAATATATGGTCCCCAGATAGGGGACGTATCAGATATTAAACTGATAAGAACAGATACTACACTTGATCTTAGCCAAAAGGCCGAGAAGCGATAACCAGAATTGGTTTGGGCCTCGAGTGGCACCCTGGCCTATGCCGGACACATCTTAGGGAGAGAGAGCGAGAGGGAGACAAACCCACGCCTACACAAGACATTTTGTCACCCAAGCCAACCCTTGAAAAGGCTGCTTTGCAGAGCCAAAACAAGAAGAATGGTGCGTTTTGCAGCCGCCGCCCACTGCAATGAATCTGAATAACTCCTCCTTTAGGGCGCAAGCAACTCCCCTCCCCCTTGCAGTCTTTCCAATTCACGATACAAAAAGACGGACAGGACAGGTTGCCTGACTTTCCGTCACTGCCACCCTTTGCCATCCTTACCCGTAGAAAGCCCTTTCATCATCCCCAAACCCTAATCTTTTCCCTTTCCTTCCCAGCCCCCAAACCCTGCCCTCTGTACCTTTCTCACCACCCGCTTCCCTTCTCCTGTCATCCCCCTACCACCCGGGAAAAAAAGAGATTGCCCCCTCCTTCCACTAGCCCACCCTCCCACCCAAAGAACAACTTCTTCTGCGCAGCTTGTTTTCTAGGCAGCAGCGCTATTGTGATGTCATCGGGGGGCATTGTGACAAGCCGCCAGTGTTCCGTCTCTTCATGTTGTGCACAGTTCAAACGGAAAATACATCAACAGGCAGACTACAGAAAAGCTTACTATCAAAGGTTAGAGGGGGGCTTTCTCAGAGGGCTTTTTACAGTTTTTCTATTCCCAATTAGCCGTTTAAGTGTACTTATTGAAAGTAGTAATTCTTTCATAGGCCGCCCTTTCTTAGTATTTGACGTTCCTTATATTGCGGTATGAGGCTTCGCAGTAGGTTGCAAACATTCATCACCCATGACTGTCCCCAATTGAGCTCAGAAGCTCAATGTCTATCATGACCTCTCTTTTAGAATGTCCAAGAGCAAGCAAACTATTCCTCCAGGAGAGGGCGCCAACAGACTACTAAAGAGATCATCATTACTCAAAGAAAACCCCAAAAACCAATGCATGATAGGAATAAACAGGTAACTTTCTTTGGAGTGGAAGCGGAGAGATCGCACCAGATGCCAATTCTAGATGTTATCACACCTGTGGTCACTGCAGCAGCAGGTGAATCCACTTTGTCCAAAAGGGATCTATTCCATTCAATTGCAAATGATCTAGATAAGACAGAGAACTGCAGCACGGGGACATAGCCGAGTTGGTCAGGTTGAGTGGTGATGAGTTTGCTATTTGGATGAATAAAGAAAGTCAAAAGTGTGAAAGATAAAAAACAAAAGGAGGAAGTGTGAAAAGTGAATGGGCCAAATTGAGGTGCATATGAAGACGTATGCTTTCTTCCAATTCATTAAATCGGGCTAATATGAATCAGGTGAATTGAGTTCTGCTTTTGGAAACTGGGTTAAGAAGGGGTGCACCGTTCCTGGAGGTACTGCAATACCAGGTCAATGCGTGGAGTGGACAGAGCAAGCTCTTTTTCCATCTCCCTGTTCTAAAAATCCATTTAATATATGGTCCCCAGATAGGGGACGTATCAGATATTAAACTGATAAGAACAGATACTACACTTGATCTTAGCCAAAAGGCCGAGAAGCGATAACCAGAATTGGTTTGGGCCTCGAGTGGCACCCTGGCCTATGCCGGACACATCTTAGGGAGAGAGAGCGAGAGGGAGACAAACCCACGCCTACACAAGACATTTTGTCACCCAAGCCAACCCTTGAAAAGGCTGCTTTGCAGAGCCAAAACAAGAAGAATGGTGCGTTTTGCAGCCGCCGCCCACTGCAATGAATCTGAATAACTCCTCCTTTAGGGCGCAAGCAACTCCCCTCCCCCTTGCAGTCTTTCCAATTCACGATACAAAAAGACGGACAGGACAGGTTGCCTGACTTTCCGTCACTGCCACCCTTTGCCATCCTTACCCGTAGAAAGCCCTTTCATCATCCCCAAACCCTAATCTTTTCCCTTTCCTTCCCAGCCCCCAAACCCTGCCCTCTGTACCTTTCTCACCACCCGCTTCCCTTCTCCTGTCATCCCCCTACCACCCGGGAAAAAAAGAGATTGCCCCCTCCTTCCACTAGCCCACCCTCCCACCCAAAGAACAACTTCTTCTGCGCAGCTTGTTTTCTAGGCAGCAGCGCTATTGTGATGTCATCGGGGGGCATTGTGACAAGCCGCCAGTGTTCCGTCTCTTCATGTTGTGCACAGTTCAAACGGAAAATACATCAACAGGCAGACTACAGAAAAGCTTACTATCAAAGGTTAGAGGGGGGCTTTCTCAGAGGGCTTTTTACAGTTTTTCTATTCCCAATTAGCCGTTTAAGTGTACTTATTGAAAGTAGTAATTCTTTCATAGGCCGCCCTTTCTTAGTATTTGACGTTCCTTATATTGCGGTATGAGGCTTCGCAGTAGGTTGCAAACATTCATCACCCATGACTGTCCCCAATTGAGCTCAGAAGCTCAATGTCTATCATGACCTCTCTTTTAGAATGTCCAAGAGCAAGCAAACTATTCCTCCAGGAGAGGGCGCCAACAGACTACTAAAGAGATCATCATTACTCAAAGAAAACCCCAAAAACCAATGCATGATAGGAATAAACAGGTAACTTTCTTTGGAGTGGAAGCGGAGAGATCGCACCAGATGCCAATTCTAGATGTTATCACACCTGTGGTCACTGCAGCAGCAGGTGAATCCACTTTGTCCAAAAGGGATCTATTCCATTCAATTGCAAATGATCTAGATAAGACAGAGAACTGCAGCACGGGGACATAGCCGAGTTGGTCAGGTTGAGTGGTGATGAGTTTGCTATTTGGATGAATAAAGAAAGTCAAAAGTGTGAAAGATAAAAAACAAAAGGAGGAAGTGTGAAAAGTGAATGGGCCAAATTGAGGTGCATATGAAGACGTATGCTTTCTTCCAATTCATTAAATCGGGCTAATATGAATCAGGTGAATTGAGTTCTGCTTTTGGAAACTGGGTTAAGAAGGGGTGCACCGTTCCTGGAGGTACTGCAATACCAGGTCAATGCGTGGAGTGGACAGAGCAAGCTCTTTTTCCATCTCCCTGTTCTAAAAATCCATTTAATATATGGTCCCCAGATAGGGGACGTATCAGATATTAAACTGATAAGAACAGATACTACACTTGATCTTAGCCAAAAGGCCGAGAAGCGATAACCAGAATTGGTTTGGGCCTCGAGTGGCACCCTGGCCTATGCCGGACACATCTTAGGGAGAGAGAGCGAGAGGGAGACAAACCCACGCCTACACAAGACATTTTGTCACCCAAGCCAACCCTTGAAAAGGCTGCTTTGCAGAGCCAAAACAAGAAGAATGGTGCGTTTTGCAGCCGCCGCCCACTGCAATGAATCTGAATAACTCCTCCTTTAGGGCGCAAGCAACTCCCCTCCCCCTTGCAGTCTTTCCAATTCACGATACAAAAAGACGGACAGGACAGGTTGCCTGACTTTCCGTCACTGCCACCCTTTGCCATCCTTACCCGTAGAAAGCCCTTTCATCATCCCCAAACCCTAATCTTTTCCCTTTCCTTCCCAGCCCCCAAACCCTGCCCTCTGTACCTTTCTCACCACCCGCTTCCCTTCTCCTGTCATCCCCCTACCACCCGGGAAAAAAAGAGATTGCCCCCTCCTTCCACTAGCCCACCCTCCCACCCAAAGAACAACTTCTTCTGCGCAGCTTGTTTTCTAGGCAGCAGCGCTATTGTGATGTCATCGGGGGGCATTGTGACAAGCCGCCAGTGTTCCGTCTCTTCATGTTGTGCACAGTTCAAACGGAAAATACATCAACAGGCAGACTACAGAAAAGCTTACTATCAAAGGTTAGAGGGGGGCTTTCTCAGAGGGCTTTTTACAGTTTTTCTATTCCCAATTAGCCGTTTAAGTGTACTTATTGAAAGTAGTAATTCTTTCATAGGCCGCCCTTTCTTAGTATTTGACGTTCCTTATATTGCGGTATGAGGCTTCGCAGTAGGTTGCAAACATTCATCACCCATGACTGTCCCCAATTGAGCTCAGAAGCTCAATGTCTATCATGACCTCTCTTTTAGAATGTCCAAGAGCAAGCAAACTATTCCTCCAGGAGAGGGCGCCAACAGACTACTAAAGAGATCATCATTACTCAAAGAAAACCCCAAAAACCAATGCATGATAGGAATAAACAGGTAACTTTCTTTGGAGTGGAAGCGGAGAGATCGCACCAGATGCCAATTCTAGATGTTATCACACCTGTGGTCACTGCAGCAGCAGGTGAATCCACTTTGTCCAAAAGGGATCTATTCCATTCAATTGCAAATGATCTAGATAAGACAGAGAACTGCAGCACGGGGACATAGCCGAGTTGGTCAGGTTGAGTGGTGATGAGTTTGCTATTTGGATGAATAAAGAAAGTCAAAAGTGTGAAAGATAAAAAACAAAAGGAGGAAGTGTGAAAAGTGAATGGGCCAAATTGAGGTGCATATGAAGACGTATGCTTTCTTCCAATTCATTAAATCGGGCTAATATGAATCAGGTGAATTGAGTTCTGCTTTTGGAAACTGGGTTAAGAAGGGGTGCACCGTTCCTGGAGGTACTGCAATACCAGGTCAATGCGTGGAGTGGACAGAGCAAGCTCTTTTTCCATCTCCCTGTTCTAAAAATCCATTTAATATATGGTCCCCAGATAGGGGACGTATCAGATATTAAACTGATAAGAACAGATACTACACTTGATCTTAGCCAAAAGGCCGAGAAGCGATAACCAGAATTGGTTTGGGCCTCGAGTGGCACCCTGGCCTATGCCGGACACATCTTAGGGAGAGAGAGCGAGAGGGAGACAAACCCACGCCTACACAAGACATTTTGTCACCCAAGCCAACCCTTGAAAAGGCTGCTTTGCAGAGCCAAAACAAGAAGAATGGTGCGTTTTGCAGCCGCCGCCCACTGCAATGAATCTGAATAACTCCTCCTTTAGGGCGCAAGCAACTCCCCTCCCCCTTGCAGTCTTTCCAATTCACGATACAAAAAGACGGACAGGACAGGTTGCCTGACTTTCCGTCACTGCCACCCTTTGCCATCCTTACCCGTAGAAAGCCCTTTCATCATCCCCAAACCCTAATCTTTTCCCTTTCCTTCCCAGCCCCCAAACCCTGCCCTCTGTACCTTTCTCACCACCCGCTTCCCTTCTCCTGTCATCCCCCTACCACCCGGGAAAAAAAGAGATTGCCCCCTCCTTCCACTAGCCCACCCTCCCACCCAAAGAACAACTTCTTCTGCGCAGCTTGTTTTCTAGGCAGCAGCGCTATTGTGATGTCATCGGGGGGCATTGTGACAAGCCGCCAGTGTTCCGTCTCTTCATGTTGTGCACAGTTCAAACGGAAAATACATCAACAGGCAGACTACAGAAAAGCTTACTATCAAAGGTTAGAGGGGGGCTTTCTCAGAGGGCTTTTTACAGTTTTTCTATTCCCAATTAGCCGTTTAAGTGTACTTATTGAAAGTAGTAATTCTTTCATAGGCCGCCCTTTCTTAGTATTTGACGTTCCTTATATTGCGGTATGAGGCTTCGCAGTAGGTTGCAAACATTCATCACCCATGACTGTCCCCAATTGAGCTCAGAAGCTCAATGTCTATCATGACCTCTCTTTTAGAATGTCCAAGAGCAAGCAAACTATTCCTCCAGGAGAGGGCGCCAACAGACTACTAAAGAGATCATCATTACTCAAAGAAAACCCCAAAAACCAATGCATGATAGGAATAAACAGGTAACTTTCTTTGGAGTGGAAGCGGAGAGATCGCACCAGATGCCAATTCTAGATGTTATCACACCTGTGGTCACTGCAGCAGCAGGTGAATCCACTTTGTCCAAAAGGGATCTATTCCATTCAATTGCAAATGATCTAGATAAGACAGAGAACTGCAGCACGGGGACATAGCCGAGTTGGTCAGGTTGAGTGGTGATGAGTTTGCTATTTGGATGAATAAAGAAAGTCAAAAGTGTGAAAGATAAAAAACAAAAGGAGGAAGTGTGAAAAGTGAATGGGCCAAATTGAGGTGCATATGAAGACGTATGCTTTCTTCCAATTCATTAAATCGGGCTAATATGAATCAGGTGAATTGAGTTCTGCTTTTGGAAACTGGGTTAAGAAGGGGTGCACCGTTCCTGGAGGTACTGCAATACCAGGTCAATGCGTGGAGTGGACAGAGCAAGCTCTTTTTCCATCTCCCTGTTCTAAAAATCCATTTAATATATGGTCCCCAGATAGGGGACGTATCAGATATTAAACTGATAAGAACAGATACTACACTTGATCGTAGCCAAAAGGCCGAGAAGCGATAACCAGAATTGGTTTGGGCCTCGAGTGGCACCCTGGCCTATGCCGGACACATCTTAGGGAGAGAGAGCGAGAGGACAAACCCACGCCTACACAAGACATTTTGTCACCCAAGCCAACCCTTGAAAAGGCTGCTTTGCAGAGCCAAAACAAGAAGAATGGTGCGTTTTGCAGCCGCCGCCCACTGCAATGAATCTGAATAACTCCTCCTTTAGGGCGCAAGCAACTCCCCTCCCCCTTGCAGTCTTTCCAATTCACGATACAAAAAGACGGACAGGACAGGTTGCCTGACTTTCCGTCACTGCCACCCTTTGCCATCCTTACCCGTAGAAAGCCCTTTCATCATCCCCAAACCCTAATCTTTTCCCTTTCCTTCCCAGCCCCCAAACCCTGCCCTCTGTACCTTTCTCACCACCCGCTTCCCTTCTCCTGTCATCCCCCTACCACCCGGGAAAAAAAGAGATTGCCCCCTCCTTCCACTAGCCCACCCTCCCACCCAAAGAACAACTTCTTCTGCGCAGCTTGTTTTCTAGGCAGCAGCGCTATTGTGATGTCATCGGGGGGCATTGTGACAAGCCGCCAGTGTTCCGTCTCTTCATGTTGTGCACAGTTCAAACGGAAAATACATCAACAGGCAGACTACAGAAAAGCTTACTATCAAAGGTTAGAGGGGGGCTTTCTCAGAGGGCTTTTTACAGTTTTTCTATTCCCAATTAGCCGTTTAAGTGTACTTATTGAAAGTAGTAATTCTTTCATAGGCCGCCCTTTCTTAGTATTTGACGTTCCTTATATTGCGGTATGAGGCTTCGCAGTAGGTTGCAAACATTCATCACCCATGACTGTCCCCAATTGAGCTCAGAAGCTCAATGTCTATCATGACCTCTCTTTTAGAATGTCCAAGAGCAAGCAAACTATTCCTCCAGGAGAGGGCGCCAACAGACTACTAAAGAGATCATCATTACTCAAAGAAAACCCCAAAAACCAATGCATGATAGGAATAAACAGGTAACTTTCTTTGGAGTGGAAGCGGAGAGATCGCACCAGATGCCAATTCTAGATGTTATCACACCTGTGGTCACTGCAGCAGCAGGTGAATCCACTTTGTCCAAAAGGGATCTATTCCATTCAATTGCAAATGATCTAGATAAGACAGAGAACTGCAGCACGGGGACATAGCCGAGTTGGTCAGGTTGAGTGGTGATGAGTTTGCTATTTGGATGAATAAAGAAAGTCAAAAGTGTGAAAGATAAAAAACAAAAGGAGGAAGTGTGAAAAGTGAATGGGCCAAATTGAGGTGCATATGAAGACGTATGCTTTCTTCCAATTCATTAAATCGGGCTAATATGAATCAGGTGAATTGAGTTCTGCTTTTGGAAACTGGGTTAAGAAGGGGTGCACCGTTCCTGGAGGTACTGCAATACCAGGTCAATGCGTGGAGTGGACAGAGCAAGCTCTTTTTCCATCTCCCTGTTCTAAAAATCCATTTAATATATGGTCCCCAGATAGGGGACGTATCAGATATTAAACTGATAAGAACAGATACTACACTTGATCTTAGCCAAAAGGCCGAGAAGCGATAACCAGAATTGGTTTGGGCCTCGAGTGGCACCCTGGCCTATGCCGGACACATCTTAGGGAGAGAGAGCGAGAGGGAGACAAACCCACGCCTACACAAGACATTTTGTCACCCAAGCCAACCCTTGAAAAGGCTGCTTTGCAGAGCCAAAACAAGAAGAATGGTGCGTTTTGCAGCCGCCGCCCACTGCAATGAATCTGAATAACTCCTCCTTTAGGGCGCAAGCAACTCCCCTCCCCCTTGCAGTCTTTCCAATTCACGATACAAAAAGACGGACAGGACAGGTTGCCTGACTTTCCGTCACTGCCACCCTTTGCCATCCTTACCCGTAGAAAGCCCTTTCATCATCCCCAAACCCTAATCTTTTCCCTTTCCTTCCCAGCCCCCAAACCCTGCCCTCTGTACCTTTCTCACCACCCGCTTCCCTTCTCCTGTCATCCCCCTACCACCCGGGAAAAAAAGAGATTGCCCCCTCCTTCCACTAGCCCACCCTCCCACCCAAAGAACAACTTCTTCTGCGCAGCTTGTTTTCTAGGCAGCAGCGCTATTGTGATGTCATCGGGGGGCATTGTGACAAGCCGCCAGTGTTCCGTCTCTTCATGTTGTGCACAGTTCAAACGGAAAATACATCAACAGGCAGACTACAGAAAAGCTTACTATCAAAGGTTAGAGGGGGGCTTTCTCAGAGGGCTTTTTACAGTTTTTCTATTCCCAATTAGCCGTTTAAGTGTACTTATTGAAAGTAGTAATTCTTTCATAGGCCGCCCTTTCTTAGTATTTGACGTTCCTTATATTGCGGTATGAGGCTTCGCAGTAGGTTGCAAACATTCATCACCCATGACTGTCCCCAATTGAGCTCAGAAGCTCAATGTCTATCATGACCTCTCTTTTAGAATGTCCAAGAGCAAGCAAACTATTCCTCCAGGAGAGGGCGCCAACAGACTACTAAAGAGATCATCATTACTCAAAGAAAACCCCAAAAACCAATGCATGATAGGAATAAACAGGTAACTTTCTTTGGAGTGGAAGCGGAGAGATCGCACCAGATGCCAATTCTAGATGTTATCACACCTGTGGTCACTGCAGCAGCAGGTGAATCCACTTTGTCCAAAAGGGATCTATTCCATTCAATTGCAAATGATCTAGATAAGACAGAGAACTGCAGCACGGGGACATAGCCGAGTTGGTCAGGTTGAGTGGTGATGAGTTTGCTATTTGGATGAATAAAGAAAGTCAAAAGTGTGAAAGATAAAAAACAAAAGGAGGAAGTGTGAAAAGTGAATGGGCCAAATTGAGGTGCATATGAAGACGTATGCTTTCTTCCAATTCATTAAATCGGGCTAATATGAATCAGGTGAATTGAGTTCTGCTTTTGGAAACTGGGTTAAGAAGGGGTGCACCGTTCCTGGAGGTACTGCAATACCAGGTCAATGCGTGGAGTGGACAGAGCAAGCTCTTTTTCCATCTCCCTGTTCTAAAAATCCATTTAATATATGGTCCCCAGATAGGGGACGTATCAGATATTAAACTGATAAGAACAGATACTACACTTGATCTTAGCCAAAAGGCCGAGAAGCGATAACCAGAATTGGTTTGGGCCTCGAGTGGCACCCTGGCCTATGCCGGACACATCTTAGGGAGAGAGAGCGAGAGGGAGACAAACCCACGCCTACACAAGACATTTTGTCACCCAAGCCAACCCTTGAAAAGGCTGCTTTGCAGAGCCAAAACAAGAAGAATGGTGCGTTTTGCAGCCGCCGCCCACTGCAATGAATCTGAATAACTCCTCCTTTAGGGCGCAAGCAACTCCCCTCCCCCTTGCAGTCTTTCCAATTCACGATACAAAAAGACGGACAGGACAGGTTGCCTGACTTTCCGTCACTGCCACCCTTTGCCATCCTTACCCGTAGAAAGCCCTTTCATCATCCCCAAACCCTAATCTTTTCCCTTTCCTTCCCAGCCCCCAAACCCTGCCCTCTGTACCTTTCTCACCACCCGCTTCCCTTCTCCTGTCATCCCCCTACCACCCGGGAAAAAAAGAGATTGCCCCCTCCTTCCACTAGCCCACCCTCCCACCCAAAGAACAACTTCTTCTGCGCAGCTTGTTTTCTAGGCAGCAGCGCTATTGTGATGTCATCGGGGGGCATTGTGACAAGCCGCCAGTGTTCCGTCTCTTCATGTTGTGCACAGTTCAAACGGAAAATACATCAACAGGCAGACTACAGAAAAGCTTACTATCAAAGGTTAGAGGGGGGCTTTCTCAGAGGGCTTTTTACAGTTTTTCTATTCCCAATTAGCCGTTTAAGTGTACTTATTGAAAGTAGTAATTCTTTCATAGGCCGCCCTTTCTTAGTATTTGACGTTCCTTATATTGCGGTATGAGGCTTCGCAGTAGGTTGCAAACATTCATCACCCATGACTGTCCCCAATTGAGCTCAGAAGCTCAATGTCTATCATGACCTCTCTTTTAGAATGTCCAAGAGCAAGCAAACTATTCCTCCAGGAGAGGGCGCCAACAGACTACTAAAGAGATCATCATTACTCAAAGAAAACCCCAAAAACCAATGCATGATAGGAATAAACAGGTAACTTTCTTTGGAGTGGAAGCGGAGAGATCGCACCAGATGCCAATTCTAGATGTTATCACACCTGTGGTCACTGCAGCAGCAGGTGAATCCACTTTGTCCAAAAGGGATCTATTCCATTCAATTGCAAATGATCTAGATAAGACAGAGAACTGCAGCACGGGGACATAGCCGAGTTGGTCAGGTTGAGTGGTGATGAGTTTGCTATTTGGATGAATAAAGAAAGTCAAAAGTGTGAAAGATAAAAAACAAAAGGAGGAAGTGTGAAAAGTGAATGGGCCAAATTGAGGTGCATATGAAGACGTATGCTTTCTTCCAATTCATTAAATCGGGCTAATATGAATCAGGTGAATTGAGTTCTGCTTTTGGAAACTGGGTTAAGAAGGGGTGCACCGTTCCTGGAGGTACTGCAATACCAGGTCAATGCGTGGAGTGGACAGAGCAAGCTCTTTTTCCATCTCCCTGTTCTAAAAATCCATTTAATATATGGTCCCCAGATAGGGGACGTATCAGATATTAAACTGATAAGAACAGATACTACACTTGATCTTAGCCAAAAGGCCGAGAAGCGATAACCAGAATTGGTTTGGGCCTCGAGTGGCACCCTGGCCTATGCCGGACACATCTTAGGGAGAGAGAGCGAGAGGGAGACAAACCCACGCCTACACAAGACATTTTGTCACCCAAGCCAACCCTTGAAAAGGCTGCTTTGCAGAGCCAAAACAAGAAGAATGGTGCGTTTTGCAGCCGCCGCCCACTGCAATGAATCTGAATAACTCCTCCTTTAGGGCGCAAGCAACTCCCCTCCCCCTTGCAGTCTTTCCAATTCACGATACAAAAAGACGGACAGGACAGGTTGCCTGACTTTCCGTCACTGCCACCCTTTGCCATCCTTACCCGTAGAAAGCCCTTTCATCATCCCCAAACCCTAATCTTTTCCCTTTCCTTCCCAGCCCCCAAACCCTGCCCTCTGTACCTTTCTCACCACCCGCTTCCCTTCTCCTGTCATCCCCCTACCACCCGGGAAAAAAAGAGATTGCCCCCTCCTTCCACTAGCCCACCCTCCCACCCAAAGAACAACTTCTTCTGCGCAGCTTGTTTTCTAGGCAGCAGCGCTATTGTGATGTCATCGGGGGGCATTGTGACAAGCCGCCAGTGTTCCGTCTCTTCATGTTGTGCACAGTTCAAACGGAAAATACATCAACAGGCAGACTACAGAAAAGCTTACTATCAAAGGTTAGAGGGGGGCTTTCTCAGAGGGCTTTTTACAGTTTTTCTATTCCCAATTAGCCGTTTAAGTGTACTTATTGAAAGTAGTAATTCTTTCATAGGCCGCCCTTTCTTAGTATTTGACGTTCCTTATATTGCGGTATGAGGCTTCGCAGTAGGTTGCAAACATTCATCACCCATGACTGTCCCCAATTGAGCTCAGAAGCTCAATGTCTATCATGACCTCTCTTTTAGAATGTCCAAGAGCAAGCAAACTATTCCTCCAGGAGAGGGCGCCAACAGACTACTAAAGAGATCATCATTACTCAAAGAAAACCCCAAAAACCAATGCATGATAGGAATAAACAGGTAACTTTCTTTGGAGTGGAAGCGGAGAGATCGCACCAGATGCCAATTCTAGATGTTATCACACCTGTGGTCACTGCAGCAGCAGGTGAATCCACTTTGTCCAAAAGGGATCTATTCCATTCAATTGCAAATGATCTAGATAAGACAGAGAACTGCAGCACGGGGACATAGCCGAGTTGGTCAGGTTGAGTGGTGATGAGTTTGCTATTTGGATGAATAAAGAAAGTCAAAAGTGTGAAAGATAAAAAACAAAAGGAGGAAGTGTGAAAAGTGAATGGGCCAAATTGAGGTGCATATGAAGACGTATGCTTTCTTCCAATTCATTAAATCGGGCTAATATGAATCAGGTGAATTGAGTTCTGCTTTTGGAAACTGGGTTAAGAAGGGGTGCACCGTTCCTGGAGGTACTGCAATACCAGGTCAATGCGTGGAGTGGACAGAGCAAGCTCTTTTTCCATCTCCCTGTTCTAAAAATCCATTTAATATATGGTCCCCAGATAGGGGACGTATCAGATATTAAACTGATAAGAACAGATACTACACTTGATCTTAGCCAAAAGGCCGAGAAGCGATAACCAGAATTGGTTTGGGCCTCGAGTGGCACCCTGGCCTATGCCGGACACATCTTAGGGAGAGAGAGCGAGAGGGAGACAAACCCACGCCTACACAAGACATTTTGTCACCCAAGCCAACCCTTGAAAAGGCTGCTTTGCAGAGCCAAAACAAGAAGAATGGTGCGTTTTGCAGCCGCCGCCCACTGCAATGAATCTGAATAACTCCTCCTTTAGGGCGCAAGCAACTCCCCTCCCCCTTGCAGTCTTTCCAATTCACGATACAAAAAGACGGACAGGACAGGTTGCCTGACTTTCCGTCACTGCCACCCTTTGCCATCCTTACCCGTAGAAAGCCCTTTCATCATCCCCAAACCCTAATCTTTTCCCTTTCCTTCCCAGCCCCCAAACCCTGCCCTCTGTACCTTTCTCACCACCCGCTTCCCTTCTCCTGTCATCCCCCTACCACCCGGGAAAAAAAGAGATTGCCCCCTCCTTCCACTAGCCCACCCTCCCACCCAAAGAACAACTTCTTCTGCGCAGCTTGTTTTCTAGGCAGCAGCGCTATTGTGATGTCATCGGGGGGCATTGTGACAAGCCGCCAGTGTTCCGTCTCTTCATGTTGTGCACAGTTCAAACGGAAAATACATCAACAGGCAGACTACAGAAAAGCTTACTATCAAAGGTTAGAGGGGGGCTTTCTCAGAGGGCTTTTTACAGTTTTTCTATTCCCAATTAGCCGTTTAAGTGTACTTATTGAAAGTAGTAATTCTTTCATAGGCCGCCCTTTCTTAGTATTTGACGTTCCTTATATTGCGGTATGAGGCTTCGCAGTAGGTTGCAAACATTCATCACCCATGACTGTCCCCAATTGAGCTCAGAAGCTCAATGTCTATCATGACCTCTCTTTTAGAATGTCCAAGAGCAAGCAAACTATTCCTCCAGGAGAGGGCGCCAACAGACTACTAAAGAGATCATCATTACTCAAAGAAAACCCCAAAAACCAATGCATGATAGGAATAAACAGGTAACTTTCTTTGGAGTGGAAGCGGAGAGATCGCACCAGATGCCAATTCTAGATGTTATCACACCTGTGGTCACTGCAGCAGCAGGTGAATCCACTTTGTCCAAAAGGGATCTATTCCATTCAATTGCAAATGATCTAGATAAGACAGAGAACTGCAGCACGGGGACATAGCCGAGTTGGTCAGGTTGAGTGGTGATGAGTTTGCTATTTGGATGAATAAAGAAAGTCAAAAGTGTGAAAGATAAAAAACAAAAGGAGGAAGTGTGAAAAGTGAATGGGCCAAATTGAGGTGCATATGAAGACGTATGCTTTCTTCCAATTCATTAAATCGGGCTAATATGAATCAGGTGAATTGAGTTCTGCTTTTGGAAACTGGGTTAAGAAGGGGTGCACCGTTCCTGGAGGTACTGCAATACCAGGTCAATGCGTGGAGTGGACAGAGCAAGCTCTTTTTCCATCTCCCTGTTCTAAAAATCCATTTAATATATGGTCCCCAGATAGGGGACGTATCAGATATTAAACTGATAAGAACAGATACTACACTTGATCTTAGCCAAAAGGCCGAGAAGCGATAACCAGAATTGGTTTGGGCCTCGAGTGGCACCCTGGCCTATGCCGGACACATCTTAGGGAGAGAGAGCGAGAGGGAGACAAACCCACGCCTACACAAGACATTTTGTCACCCAAGCCAACCCTTGAAAAGGCTGCTTTGCAGAGCCAAAACAAGAAGAATGGTGCGTTTTGCAGCCGCCGCCCACTGCAATGAATCTGAATAACTCCTCCTTTAGGGCGCAAGCAACTCCCCTCCCCCTTGCAGTCTTTCCAATTCACGATACAAAAAGACGGACAGGACAGGTTGCCTGACTTTCCGTCACTGCCACCCTTTGCCATCCTTACCCGTAGAAAGCCCTTTCATCATCCCCAAACCCTAATCTTTTCCCTTTCCTTCCCAGCCCCCAAACCCTGCCCTCTGTACCTTTCTCACCACCCGCTTCCCTTCTCCTGTCATCCCCCTACCACCCGGGAAAAAAAGAGATTGCCCCCTCCTTCCACTAGCCCACCCTCCCACCCAAAGAACAACTTCTTCTGCGCAGCTTGTTTTCTAGGCAGCAGCGCTATTGTGATGTCATCGGGGGGCATTGTGACAAGCCGCCAGTGTTCCGTCTCTTCATGTTGTGCACAGTTCAAACGGAAAATACATCAACAGGCAGACTACAGAAAAGCTTACTATCAAAGGTTAGAGGGGGGCTTTCTCAGAGGGCTTTTTACAGTTTTTCTATTCCCAATTAGCCGTTTAAGTGTACTTATTGAAAGTAGTAATTCTTTCATAGGCCGCCCTTTCTTAGTATTTGACGTTCCTTATATTGCGGTATGAGGCTTCGCAGTAGGTTGCAAACATTCATCACCCATGACTGTCCCCAATTGAGCTCAGAAGCTCAATGTCTATCATGACCTCTCTTTTAGAATGTCCAAGAGCAAGCAAACTATTCCTCCAGGAGAGGGCGCCAACAGACTACTAAAGAGATCATCATTACTCAAAGAAAACCCCAAAAACCAATGCATGATAGGAATAAACAGGTAACTTTCTTTGGAGTGGAAGCGGAGAGATCGCACCAGATGCCAATTCTAGATGTTATCACACCTGTGGTCACTGCAGCAGCAGGTGAATCCACTTTGTCCAAAAGGGATCTATTCCATTCAATTGCAAATGATCTAGATAAGACAGAGAACTGCAGCACGGGGACATAGCCGAGTTGGTCAGGTTGAGTGGTGATGAGTTTGCTATTTGGATGAATAAAGAAAGTCAAAAGTGTGAAAGATAAAAAACAAAAGGAGGAAGTGTGAAAAGTGAATGGGCCAAATTGAGGTGCATATGAAGACGTATGCTTTCTTCCAATTCATTAAATCGGGCTAATATGAATCAGGTGAATTGAGTTCTGCTTTTGGAAACTGGGTTAAGAAGGGGTGCACCGTTCCTGGAGGTACTGCAATACCAGGTCAATGCGTGGAGTGGACAGAGCAAGCTCTTTTTCCATCTCCCTGTTCTAAAAATCCATTTAATATATGGTCCCCAGATAGGGGACGTATCAGATATTAAACTGATAAGAACAGATTTTTTTTTTTGATTTAACAGCATCTTTATTATCATGCACTACTCACAAAAAGGTAACAAACCGTGTACAGTGCCGCAGCCCCGTACACACAGAAATATACAATCCTTCTTACATAGCCATAGAGTACGACGCACTAAACTATACATCACGCTCCTATGCTTATCCATAACACTCAAGCTGAAAGAAAAAGTTAGACAATAAATAACGACGAACCGGCGATTGGGGGATGGGGGTAGGGGAAAAGGGGGATAGGGTGGGGAAATCACAGGCCCGAAGCTTTATTGAAAGACGCACATAACGGGAAAAGGAGGGAGGGGGCATGGAAGAGGTCTAAACCTCCTCCTCGGCGCTGTCGTCCGGACTGTCCATGATGGAATAGTCTCTGAGCAGGCTGTGGATCAGCCTGCGGCAATCCTGGATAGACATCCTCTCCCTCTTCAAGATGAGCCGGTTCCTGGCGACCCAAATAGCGTCCTTAAAGCAGTTCATAAGGCGCCAAGCCTCCTGGATGGCTCCAACGGTGTGAGTCCCAGGGAAGAGTCCATAAAGTACGGAATGGTACGATAGGCTCCCTCTGGGGACGGAGTTCCTCAGGTCATCCTCCAGGGCAACCAACAGGCGCTGTGCGAAACGGCAGTCCCAAAAGGCGTGCAGCGATGTTTCCTCCACGAAGGGGCACCTTGGGCAGTACCGGGTTTTGCACAGGTTCCGGGCGTGCATGAATGACCGGACGGGCAGTCCGCCCTGTATCGCCATCCATGACAAGTCCTTGTGCCCGTTGGTCAATCCAGCCGATGACACGTTTGTCCAAACAGTCTCCAGTGTGTCGTGATGAAGTCCTGGAATGTTCTCCATTTCGTCCTTGGCTCTGATGAGTTTGTGGATAGTCTTTGGCTTCCACAAATCAGGCTTGAGTCCCTCCAGTTGGTGTTCCCTCACAAACCGAACCACGTCTCCGTAGAACCATGGCGCCGTCCAGTTGTAGGGGAAGGAGCTGTCCCACTTGTCCCAGCCTAACCGTCTCCAAAGGGGGAGCAGGAAGAAGCGAGACATGGACCCACCCGCGGAACCTCTCTTGACTCGCAGAGTTCGGCGAACGCAGTCACATACGAAGGAGGATCGCAGGAGGGTGGGGATATCGGGTACGCCCTTCCCACCCTTGCGAGGATCCTTGTACATGATGCTCCGCTTTACTCTGTCCATCTTGGATCCCCAGACAAAACGAAACACCGTCCTGGTAATGGCCCTGCACACGGTGGCAAGGGGGGGCCAGGCCTGGGCCGTGTACTGCAGCACGGGCAGTACCTCGTTACGCAGGACCAGTGCTTTGCCCTCACAGGTGAGGCGTCTGAGGCTCCACAGACCGATCCGTTGGGTGATCTTGGTCAAGCGTTCCTCCCAGGACTTGAGGGCTGCTCCTTCCTTCCCGAACCAGACTCCAAGAACCTTGATGAAATCCGGCTGGATGCTGAAGGGGAAGGGGGCGGAAGAGGCCGGCTGCCAGTCCCCGAAGAGCATGGCTTCCGACTTCCCGCAGTTGACTTTGGCTCCCGAAGCCCGTCCGAAGGTCTCACAGGTCTGGACGAGGGTGTCGACTGAGCGCCGGTCCGCGCAGAAGACGGTCACGTCGTCCATGTAGAGCGAGCACTTGACCTCGAAGCGTTCTGGTCCTGGTGCGGTGATCCCTCTGATCTCTCCATTCCGCCGGATAGCCTCTGCAAAGAGTTCTATAACACAAACAAAAAGAAGAGGTGACAGAGGACAGCCTTGTCTGACCCCTGAGAGGACCGGGAAGGGGTCAGTCTTCCAGCCGTTTACCAACACCGAGCTGTGAATATCAAAATACATTAGTTGGACATACAAGCAAAACATGTTACCCAAACCTAACCTGTGCAGAGCTTTGCCCAGGAACTCATGGGAAACACGGTCGAAGGCCTTTTCCTGATCCAACGAGATCAGGGCTGCGTGCACCCGGCGGGCTTTGATGTACTCGACCGTGTCCCGCATGAGAGCCAGGCTGTCTGCGGTGCGACGTCCGGGGATGCCGCAGGTCTGATCCGGGTGGATGATCCGTCCGATAACAGTCTTCAATCTCGTTGCCATCGTCTTGGCCAGGATCTTGTAGTCGACGTTCAGAAGGGTGATGGGACGCCAATTCTTCAGGTCGCACCTCTCTCCTTTACGCTTGTACAGGATCGTGACCATTCCTTCCCTCAGAGATGGAGGCATTCTGCCCTCCACCACCATCTCCTCATACAGCCCTAACAGGTCCGGACAGATTAGGTCTCCCAGCGCTACATAGAGCTCTGCTGGGAGGCCGTCACTGCCCGGTGTCCTGCCAGAACTAAAGGATTTGGCGGCCGAGAGCAGCTCGTCCACCGTCAGAGGAACATCCATGGCCGCCGCGTCTGCAGGGTCAAGATGGTTAGTGATACCTGACAGGAACTTATCGGCGGCCTCGGGGTCAGTAGTCTTGCGGGCGTAGAGTTCGCTGTAGAAGTCGCTGACGACCTTCATCACGTTCTCTTTCCCGCGTCGCATGCTGCCACTCTCGTCTCGTAGTTCATTCATGGGCGTGTGACCGGCGTGGAGTTTCCTGAAAAAGAACGAGTTACATTTCTCACCCTTCTCCAGGTTCTCCACTTTGGAACGGAAGACAATTCGCTCGGACTCCTCCTCGAAGTGCCTTTTCAGGCTCCTCTTAGTCTCCTCCAGCTCCTCTCTCACGTCCCAGCCGCATCGAAGAAGGTCCTGCAGGGAACGCAGCTCACGCTGGAGTCTCCTGAAGTCCCTCCTCTTCAGACCCGCCTGTTGTTGACTCTTTGCCTGAAAGAAGAAACGGAACTCGAGTTTAACGTATTCCCACCAGTCAGAAACAGACTGGAAGCCCGCCTTGTAGGCCCGCCACGTGGAGTAGGCAGCTCTAAGCTCCTCCAGAATCTCACCCTTTTCCAGCAGAGAGCAGTTCAGCTTCCAGGAGCCCGGGCCAATGGGGAAGCCATGGCCCAGCACACCTTGAAAGTGAATGGCTCTGTGGTCAGAGAAGAAGCAGGGGACCATCGAGTGCCCACTCCGCCCAACCGCCCGAGAGGTAAACACAAAGTCAATCCTGGAACGCAGCGAGCCATCGGATCGGCACCATGAATAGTTCACGGATCCGTGTCCGATGGAGCCAACAACGTCCACAAGAGAGGCTTCGGTCACCATCTCAATGAGCAGTTTGGATGTGACGTCCAACTTGGCAGCCGTTCCAGAACTGCGTCCATCCTCCTCAATCGGGCAGTTGAAATCCCCGGCCATCACTACCGTCCTGGCAGTAGCGAGCTGAGGGCGCAGGGCTTGGAGGAGCTCCAGTCGATCGCTCTTCACAGGAGAAGCGTACACATTGATGAACCTGACAGGTTCTCCCGCCCAGGTGCCATCCACGAGCAGTAACCTGCCGCAGACGATTTCCTGAACAGAGTCCAATGTGAAGGCGCTTCCCCTGATCAGCACGGCGACCCCCGCGGACCTACAGTCGCCTCCGCCGGACCAGTAGGATGGGCCATGGGTCCACTCCCTGGCCAGATGGTTGAAGGACCTAGAGGAGGGAAGGGAGCATTCCTGCAGGAAAAATACATCACTAGACTGAGTGTTAAGGAACGCAAAAATTGTCTGACGTCGGAACTTGTCTCTGATGCTCCTAACATTAATGGAAAAGGTGTTAATGTTAGCAGTCATTGGAGGAAAGAGAAAGTTAGCGCAGGCGGTGTGCCTTAGTTACCACTCCGGTCGGGCGGTTCTTCCTCTTTGGCACCTGCTGGTAAGGGTATCTCCAGCAGACCCTCTTCTTCTAGCTGATCGAGCAGGGATGGTGCCTCAGTGGCTTCCGACTCCTCCATTTCTTCTTCGGCCACAAGGGACTCCACCATCTGCTCCAACACGTCCGGTTCTGGGAGGAGGCCATCCTCCTCTTCCTGGGGTGGATTGGGATCCACAATGAACAGCTTGGAAGGTTCTGCGACAGGACTATCTTCCACCTTCCTTTTCCTTTGGCCTGTACCTGAGGAGACAAGAGCTGGAAAATCCTCCTCGGTGAAAAGTGCAAGAGTGCTGAGGTCCTCTGCTCTCATGGTCTGGGGAGGGAGAGTGGGCTTTGGGGGGGGGGTGAGGAGACCAACTGAGGAGTAGGGAAATGAGGTGGAGGTAGTGGAATCCTCAGTAGGGTTGGCCGGGGGGGGAGGGGTTTGGACAGGGGTGGCAGGGGGGGGGACCAGGGAGGGGGCAACAGTTTTCTTACCCTTTTTCCTGGACTCCGTGGCTGCTGGGGCATCGGCTGGAGCCACGGTCGCCGGGTTCTTGGCCGCCTTGTCCTTGGCCTCTGTGGCCTTGGTCGTAGCTGCCTTGGTCGACGAAGCTGTGACTACCCGATACTGGGTCACCGCGGCAACCCTTGCCCAGGATTTCTCCCGCTGTGGGCAGTCCTTGTAAAGGTGGTCCGCCTGTCCACATAGGTTGCAAGTCTTCTTCTTTGGGCAGTCCTTGGAGCTGTGTCCCGTCACCCGGCAAACCCTGCAGGCGTCCTCCTTGCAGGTCTTCATCGAATGCCCTTTCCCGCCACATTTCCTGCAGTTGTGTGGCATGTCCGGGTAGTAGATGAGACCAAAGGAGTTTCCCAGAGAGAATGTCGGGGGCAGGTGCTGGAGACCATCCTCGGATGCTGGTTCCCTGTAGAGTCGAACGGTTACTGACCACTTACCCGTCCAGAATCCGTTGCCGTTAAGGATGTGGGATGGCTCCCTCACCACTGTGCAGAGACGTCCCAGGAACGTGGAGATGTCTCTTCCTGGGGTGTGCGGGTTCCGCATGGAGACCGTGATCCTCTTCTCATCCCTCTGTATAGGACAGGATCCTAAAAAAGAATGAAAAGGGGAGTCCGGCATCGCTGCGTTCATCGCCTCCCAGTATCTCCTGCAGGCATTCACCGTGGCAAAGGTTACCAGAAAAAAGCCAGTCATGAAGGTCTGGACACTCAGGGTTTCCGCCCTGGAGAAGCCCTGATCCAGAATCATCTTCTTGCAGAACACGTCGCTGGACATGTCCGGCAACCTACCATCCACCGCCTTTAGCTTCAGGGCGACCGTCTGCCGCATCCAAGGCTCCAGGGTTGGAGCCTTTTCAGGCGGCGTCCGGGCTCCCTCCGGCTGGCTGGCGTCGGAGGTAGGGGCCTCTTGGGCCGAAGAAGCCTCTGGATGAGCCTTCCTGGAGGTCCCTGGGTCCTGAGCCTTCTTGGCTGCCTTCTCTGGCTTGCTTGCCATGGCTGGTTCCTGCTTGAGTTCCCGGAGCTGGATCTTGGATTCTTCTCCGGGTGTCTTCTCCCGCTGTGCTCCTCCTCGAAGTTCCTCTGGTCTCCCCAAGTCTTCTCCGAGCCTTCGTCTTCTTGCTTCTTTCTGCCAAGCTCTTCTTCCGTCCGATCTCCCTCTTCCGGTCTCGGCTGGGCTTCGGAGCTCGTCTCCCTGATCGTATCTCGTCAAGTGTAGCTAGCTCAGTTTGTTCTGATAAGAACAGATACTACACTTGATCTTAGCCAAAAGGCCGAGAAGCGATAACCAGAATTGGTTTGGGCCTCGAGTGGCACCCTGGCCTATGCCGGACACATCTTAGGGAGAGAGAGCGAGAGGGAGACAAACCCACGCCTACACAAGACATTTTGTCACCCAAGCCAACCCTTGAAAAGGCTGCTTTGCAGAGCCAAAACAAGAAGAATGGTGCGTTTTGCAGCCGCCGCCCACTGCAATGAATCTGAATAACTCCTCCTTTAGGGCGCAAGCAACTCCCCTCCCCCTTGCAGTCTTTCCAATTCACGATACAAAAAGACGGACAGGACAGGTTGCCTGACTTTCCGTCACTGCCACCCTTTGCCATCCTTACCCGTAGAAAGCCCTTTCATCATCCCCAAACCCTAATCTTTTCCCTTTCCTTCCCAGCCCCCAAACCCTGCCCTCTGTACCTTTCTCACCACCCGCTTCCCTTCTCCTGTCATCCCCCTACCACCCGGGAAAAAAAGAGATTGCCCCCTCCTTCCACTAGCCCACCCTCCCACCCAAAGAACAACTTCTTCTGCGCAGCTTGTTTTCTAGGCAGCAGCGCTATTGTGATGTCATCGGGGGGCATTGTGACAAGCCGCCAGTGTTCCGTCTCTTCATGTTGTGCACAGTTCAAACGGAAAATACATCAACAGGCAGACTACAGAAAAGCTTACTATCAAAGGTTAGAGGGGGGCTTTCTCAGAGGGCTTTTTACAGTTTTTCTATTCCCAATTAGCCGTTTAAGTGTACTTATTGAAAGTAGTAATTCTTTCATAGGCCGCCCTTTCTTAGTATTTGACGTTCCTTATATTGCGGTATGAGGCTTCGCAGTAGGTTGCAAACATTCATCACCCATGACTGTCCCCAATTGAGCTCAGAAGCTCAATGTCTATCATGACCTCTCTTTTAGAATGTCCAAGAGCAAGCAAACTATTCCTCCAGGAGAGGGCGCCAACAGACTACTAAAGAGATCATCATTACTCAAAGAAAACCCCAAAAACCAATGCATGATAGGAATAAACAGGTAACTTTCTTTGGAGTGGAAGCGGAGAGATCGCACCAGATGCCAATTCTAGATGTTATCACACCTGTGGTCACTGCAGCAGCAGGTGAATCCACTTTGTCCAAAAGGGATCTATTCCATTCAATTGCAAATGATCTAGATAAGACAGAGAACTGCAGCACGGGGACATAGCCGAGTTGGTCAGGTTGAGTGGTGATGAGTTTGCTATTTGGATGAATAAAGAAAGTCAAAAGTGTGAAAGATAAAAAACAAAAGGAGGAAGTGTGAAAAGTGAATGGGCCAAATTGAGGTGCATATGAAGACGTATGCTTTCTTCCAATTCATTAAATCGGGCTAATATGAATCAGGTGAATTGAGTTCTGCTTTTGGAAACTGGGTTAAGAAGGGGTGCACCGTTCCTGGAGGTACTGCAATACCAGGTCAATGCGTGGAGTGGACAGAGCAAGCTCTTTTTCCATCTCCCTGTTCTAAAAATCCATTTAATATATGGTCCCCAGATAGGGGACGTATCAGATATTAAACTGATAAGAACAGATACTACACTTGATCTTAGCCAAAAGGCCGAGAAGCGATAACCAGAATTGGTTTGGGCCTCGAGTGGCACCCTGGCCTATGCCGGACACATCTTAGGGAGAGAGAGCGAGAGGGAGACAAACCCACGCCTACACAAGACATTTTGTCACCCAAGCCAACCCTTGAAAAGGCTGCTTTGCAGAGCCAAAACAAGAAGAATGGTGCGTTTTGCAGCCGCCGCCCACTGCAATGAATCTGAATAACTCCTCCTTTAGGGCGCAAGCAACTCCCCTCCCCCTTGCAGTCTTTCCAATTCACGATACAAAAAGACGGACAGGACAGGTTGCCTGACTTTCCGTCACTGCCACCCTTTGCCATCCTTACCCGTAGAAAGCCCTTTCATCATCCCCAAACCCTAATCTTTTCCCTTTCCTTCCCAGCCCCCAAACCCTGCCCTCTGTACCTTTCTCACCACCCGCTTCCCTTCTCCTGTCATCCCCCTACCACCCGGGAAAAAAAGAGATTGCCCCCTCCTTCCACTAGCCCACCCTCCCACCCAAAGAACAACTTCTTCTGCGCAGCTTGTTTTCTAGGCAGCAGCGCTATTGTGATGTCATCGGGGGGCATTGTGACAAGCCGCCAGTGTTCCGTCTCTTCATGTTGTGCACAGTTCAAACGGAAAATACATCAACAGGCAGACTACAGAAAAGCTTACTATCAAAGGTTAGAGGGGGGCTTTCTCAGAGGGCTTTTTACAGTTTTTCTATTCCCAATTAGCCGTTTAAGTGTACTTATTGAAAGTAGTAATTCTTTCATAGGCCGCCCTTTCTTAGTATTTGACGTTCCTTATATTGCGGTATGAGGCTTCGCAGTAGGTTGCAAACATTCATCACCCATGACTGTCCCCAATTGAGCTCAGAAGCTCAATGTCTATCATGACCTCTCTTTTAGAATGTCCAAGAGCAAGCAAACTATTCCTCCAGGAGAGGGCGCCAACAGACTACTAAAGAGATCATCATTACTCAAAGAAAACCCCAAAAACCAATGCATGATAGGAATAAACAGGTAACTTTCTTTGGAGTGGAAGCGGAGAGATCGCACCAGATGCCAATTCTAGATGTTATCACACCTGTGGTCACTGCAGCAGCAGGTGAATCCACTTTGTCCAAAAGGGATCTATTCCATTCAATTGCAAATGATCTAGATAAGACAGAGAACTGCAGCACGGGGACATAGCCGAGTTGGTCAGGTTGAGTGGTGATGAGTTTGCTATTTGGATGAATAAAGAAAGTCAAAAGTGTGAAAGATAAAAAACAAAAGGAGGAAGTGTGAAAAGTGAATGGGCCAAATTGAGGTGCATATGAAGACGTATGCTTTCTTCCAATTCATTAAATCGGGCTAATATGAATCAGGTGAATTGAGTTCTGCTTTTGGAAACTGGGTTAAGAAGGGGTGCACCGTTCCTGGAGGTACTGCAATACCAGGTCAATGCGTGGAGTGGACAGAGCAAGCTCTTTTTCCATCTCCCTGTTCTAAAAATCCATTTAATATATGGTCCCCAGATAGGGGACGTATCAGATATTAAACTGATAAGAACAGATACTACACTTGATCTTAGCCAAAAGGCCGAGAAGCGATAACCAGAATTGGTTTGGGCCTCGAGTGGCACCCTGGCCTATGCCGGACACATCTTAGGGAGAGAGAGCGAGAGGGAGACAAACCCACGCCTACACAAGACATTTTGTCACCCAAGCCAACCCTTGAAAAGGCTGCTTTGCAGAGCCAAAACAAGAAGAATGGTGCGTTTTGCAGCCGCCGCCCACTGCAATGAATCTGAATAACTCCTCCTTTAGGGCGCAAGCAACTCCCCTCCCCCTTGCAGTCTTTCCAATTCACGATACAAAAAGACGGACAGGACAGGTTGCCTGACTTTCCGTCACTGCCACCCTTTGCCATCCTTACCCGTAGAAAGCCCTTTCATCATCCCCAAACCCTAATCTTTTCCCTTTCCTTCCCAGCCCCCAAACCCTGCCCTCTGTACCTTTCTCACCACCCGCTTCCCTTCTCCTGTCATCCCCCTACCACCCGGGAAAAAAAGAGATTGCCCCCTCCTTCCACTAGCCCACCCTCCCACCCAAAGAACAACTTCTTCTGCGCAGCTTGTTTTCTAGGCAGCAGCGCTATTGTGATGTCATCGGGGGGCATTGTGACAAGCCGCCAGTGTTCCGTCTCTTCATGTTGTGCACAGTTCAAACGGAAAATACATCAACAGGCAGACTACAGAAAAGCTTACTATCAAAGGTTAGAGGGGGGCTTTCTCAGAGGGCTTTTTACAGTTTTTCTATTCCCAATTAGCCGTTTAAGTGTACTTATTGAAAGTAGTAATTCTTTCATAGGCCGCCCTTTCTTAGTATTTGACGTTCCTTATATTGCGGTATGAGGCTTCGCAGTAGGTTGCAAACATTCATCACCCATGACTGTCCCCAATTGAGCTCAGAAGCTCAATGTCTATCATGACCTCTCTTTTAGAATGTCCAAGAGCAAGCAAACTATTCCTCCAGGAGAGGGCGCCAACAGACTACTAAAGAGATCATCATTACTCAAAGAAAACCCCAAAAACCAATGCATGATAGGAATAAACAGGTAACTTTCTTTGGAGTGGAAGCGGAGAGATCGCACCAGATGCCAATTCTAGATGTTATCACACCTGTGGTCACTGCAGCAGCAGGTGAATCCACTTTGTCCAAAAGGGATCTATTCCATTCAATTGCAAATGATCTAGATAAGACAGAGAACTGCAGCACGGGGACATAGCCGAGTTGGTCAGGTTGAGTGGTGATGAGTTTGCTATTTGGATGAATAAAGAAAGTCAAAAGTGTGAAAGATAAAAAACAAAAGGAGGAAGTGTGAAAAGTGAATGGGCCAAATTGAGGTGCATATGAAGACGTATGCTTTCTTCCAATTCATTAAATCGGGCTAATATGAATCAGGTGAATTGAGTTCTGCTTTTGGAAACTGGGTTAAGAAGGGGTGCACCGTTCCTGGAGGTACTGCAATACCAGGTCAATGCGTGGAGTGGACAGAGCAAGCTCTTTTTCCATCTCCCTGTTCTAAAAATCCATTTAATATATGGTCCCCAGATAGGGGACGTATCAGATATTAAACTGATAAGAACAGATACTACACTTGATCTTAGCCAAAAGGCCGAGAAGCGATAACCAGAATTGGTTTGGGCCTCGAGTGGCACCCTGGCCTATGCCGGACACATCTTAGGGAGAGAGAGCGAGAGGGAGACAAACCCACGCCTACACAAGACATTTTGTCACCCAAGCCAACCCTTGAAAAGGCTGCTTTGCAGAGCCAAAACAAGAAGAATGGTGCGTTTTGCAGCCGCCGCCCACTGCAATGAATCTGAATAACTCCTCCTTTAGGGCGCAAGCAACTCCCCTCCCCCTTGCAGTCTTTCCAATTCACGATACAAAAAGACGGACAGGACAGGTTGCCTGACTTTCCGTCACTGCCACCCTTTGCCATCCTTACCCGTAGAAAGCCCTTTCATCATCCCCAAACCCTAATCTTTTCCCTTTCCTTCCCAGCCCCCAAACCCTGCCCTCTGTACCTTTCTCACCACCCGCTTCCCTTCTCCTGTCATCCCCCTACCACCCGGGAAAAAAAGAGATTGCCCCCTCCTTCCACTAGCCCACCCTCCCACCCAAAGAACAACTTCTTCTGCGCAGCTTGTTTTCTAGGCAGCAGCGCTATTGTGATGTCATCGGGGGGCATTGTGACAAGCCGCCAGTGTTCCGTCTCTTCATGTTGTGCACAGTTCAAACGGAAAATACATCAACAGGCAGACTACAGAAAAGCTTACTATCAAAGGTTAGAGGGGGGCTTTCTCAGAGGGCTTTTTACAGTTTTTCTATTCCCAATTAGCCGTTTAAGTGTACTTATTGAAAGTAGTAATTCTTTCATAGGCCGCCCTTTCTTAGTATTTGACGTTCCTTATATTGCGGTATGAGGCTTCGCAGTAGGTTGCAAACATTCATCACCCATGACTGTCCCCAATTGAGCTCAGAAGCTCAATGTCTATCATGACCTCTCTTTTAGAATGTCCAAGAGCAAGCAAACTATTCCTCCAGGAGAGGGCGCCAACAGACTACTAAAGAGATCATCATTACTCAAAGAAAACCCCAAAAACCAATGCATGATAGGAATAAACAGGTAACTTTCTTTGGAGTGGAAGCGGAGAGATCGCACCAGATGCCAATTCTAGATGTTATCACACCTGTGGTCACTGCAGCAGCAGGTGAATCCACTTTGTCCAAAAGGGATCTATTCCATTCAATTGCAAATGATCTAGATAAGACAGAGAACTGCAGCACGGGGACATAGCCGAGTTGGTCAGGTTGAGTGGTGATGAGTTTGCTATTTGGATGAATAAAGAAAGTCAAAAGTGTGAAAGATAAAAAACAAAAGGAGGAAGTGTGAAAAGTGAATGGGCCAAATTGAGGTGCATATGAAGACGTATGCTTTCTTCCAATTCATTAAATCGGGCTAATATGAATCAGGTGAATTGAGTTCTGCTTTTGGAAACTGGGTTAAGAAGGGGTGCACCGTTCCTGGAGGTACTGCAATACCAGGTCAATGCGTGGAGTGGACAGAGCAAGCTCTTTTTCCATCTCCCTGTTCTAAAAATCCATTTAATATATGGTCCCCAGATAGGGGACGTATCAGATATTAAACTGATAAGAACAGATACTACACTTGATCTTAGCCAAAAGGCCGAGAAGCGATAACCAGAATTGGTTTGGGCCTCGAGTGGCACCCTGGCCTATGCCGGACACATCTTAGGGAGAGAGAGCGAGAGGGAGACAAACCCACGCCTACACAAGACATTTTGTCACCCAAGCCAACCCTTGAAAAGGCTGCTTTGCAGAGCCAAAACAAGAAGAATGGTGCGTTTTGCAGCCGCCGCCCACTGCAATGAATCTGAATAACTCCTCCTTTAGGGCGCAAGCAACTCCCCTCCCCCTTGCAGTCTTTCCAATTCACGATACAAAAAGACGGACAGGACAGGTTGCCTGACTTTCCGTCACTGCCACCCTTTGCCATCCTTACCCGTAGAAAGCCCTTTCATCATCCCCAAACCCTAATCTTTTCCCTTTCCTTCCCAGCCCCCAAACCCTGCCCTCTGTACCTTTCTCACCACCCGCTTCCCTTCTCCTGTCATCCCCCTACCACCCGGGAAAAAAAGAGATTGCCCCCTCCTTCCACTAGCCCACCCTCCCACCCAAAGAACAACTTCTTCTGCGCAGCTTGTTTTCTAGGCAGCAGCGCTATTGTGATGTCATCGGGGGGCATTGTGACAAGCCGCCAGTGTTCCGTCTCTTCATGTTGTGCACAGTTCAAACGGAAAATACATCAACAGGCAGACTACAGAAAAGCTTACTATCAAAGGTTAGAGGGGGGCTTTCTCAGAGGGCTTTTTACAGTTTTTCTATTCCCAATTAGCCGTTTAAGTGTACTTATTGAAAGTAGTAATTCTTTCATAGGCCGCCCTTTCTTAGTATTTGACGTTCCTTATATTGCGGTATGAGGCTTCGCAGTAGGTTGCAAACATTCATCACCCATGACTGTCCCCAATTGAGCTCAGAAGCTCAATGTCTATCATGACCTCTCTTTTAGAATGTCCAAGAGCAAGCAAACTATTCCTCCAGGAGAGGGCGCCAACAGACTACTAAAGAGATCATCATTACTCAAAGAAAACCCCAAAAACCAATGCATGATAGGAATAAACAGGTAACTTTCTTTGGAGTGGAAGCGGAGAGATCGCACCAGATGCCAATTCTAGATGTTATCACACCTGTGGTCACTGCAGCAGCAGGTGAATCCACTTTGTCCAAAAGGGATCTATTCCATTCAATTGCAAATGATCTAGATAAGACAGAGAACTGCAGCACGGGGACATAGCCGAGTTGGTCAGGTTGAGTGGTGATGAGTTTGCTATTTGGATGAATAAAGAAAGTCAAAAGTGTGAAAGATAAAAAACAAAAGGAGGAAGTGTGAAAAGTGAATGGGCCAAATTGAGGTGCATATGAAGACGTATGCTTTCTTCCAATTCATTAAATCGGGCTAATATGAATCAGGTGAATTGAGTTCTGCTTTTGGAAACTGGGTTAAGAAGGGGTGCACCGTTCCTGGAGGTACTGCAATACCAGGTCAATGCGTGGAGTGGACAGAGCAAGCTCTTTTTCCATCTCCCTGTTCTAAAAATCCATTTAATATATGGTCCCCAGATAGGGGACGTATCAGATATTAAACTGATAAGAACAGATACTACACTTGATCTTAGCCAAAAGGCCGAGAAGCGATAACCAGAATTGGTTTGGGCCTCGAGTGGCACCCTGGCCTATGCCGGACACATCTTAGGGAGAGAGAGCGAGAGGGAGACAAACCCACGCCTACACAAGACATTTTGTCACCCAAGCCAACCCTTGAAAAGGCTGCTTTGCAGAGCCAAAACAAGAAGAATGGTGCGTTTTGCAGCCGCCGCCCACTGCAATGAATCTGAATAACTCCTCCTTTAGGGCGCAAGCAACTCCCCTCCCCCTTGCAGTCTTTCCAATTCACGATACAAAAAGACGGACAGGACAGGTTGCCTGACTTTCCGTCACTGCCACCCTTTGCCATCCTTACCCGTAGAAAGCCCTTTCATCATCCCCAAACCCTAATCTTTTCCCTTTCCTTCCCAGCCCCCAAACCCTGCCCTCTGTACCTTTCTCACCACCCGCTTCCCTTCTCCTGTCATCCCCCTACCACCCGGGAAAAAAAGAGATTGCCCCCTCCTTCCACTAGCCCACCCTCCCACCCAAAGAACAACTTCTTCTGCGCAGCTTGTTTTCTAGGCAGCAGCGCTATTGTGATGTCATCGGGGGGCATTGTGACAAGCCGCCAGTGTTCCGTCTCTTCATGTTGTGCACAGTTCAAACGGAAAATACATCAACAGGCAGACTACAGAAAAGCTTACTATCAAAGGTTAGAGGGGGGCTTTCTCAGAGGGCTTTTTACAGTTTTTCTATTCCCAATTAGCCGTTTAAGTGTACTTATTGAAAGTAGTAATTCTTTCATAGGCCGCCCTTTCTTAGTATTTGACGTTCCTTATATTGCGGTATGAGGCTTCGCAGTAGGTTGCAAACATTCATCACCCATGACTGTCCCCAATTGAGCTCAGAAGCTCAATGTCTATCATGACCTCTCTTTTAGAATGTCCAAGAGCAAGCAAACTATTCCTCCAGGAGAGGGCGCCAACAGACTACTAAAGAGATCATCATTACTCAAAGAAAACCCCAAAAACCAATGCATGATAGGAATAAACAGGTAACTTTCTTTGGAGTGGAAGCGGAGAGATCGCACCAGATGCCAATTCTAGATGTTATCACACCTGTGGTCACTGCAGCAGCAGGTGAATCCACTTTGTCCAAAAGGGATCTATTCCATTCAATTGCAAATGATCTAGATAAGACAGAGAACTGCAGCACGGGGACATAGCCGAGTTGGTCAGGTTGAGTGGTGATGAGTTTGCTATTTGGATGAATAAAGAAAGTCAAAAGTGTGAAAGATAAAAAACAAAAGGAGGAAGTGTGAAAAGTGAATGGGCCAAATTGAGGTGCATATGAAGACGTATGCTTTCTTCCAATTCATTAAATCGGGCTAATATGAATCAGGTGAATTGAGTTCTGCTTTTGGAAACTGGGTTAAGAAGGGGTGCACCGTTCCTGGAGGTACTGCAATACCAGGTCAATGCGTGGAGTGGACAGAGCAAGCTCTTTTTCCATCTCCCTGTTCTAAAAATCCATTTAATATATGGTCCCCAGATAGGGGACGTATCAGATATTAAACTGATAAGAACAGATACTACACTTGATCTTAGCCAAAAGGCCGAGAAGCGATAACCAGAATTGGTTTGGGCCTCGAGTGGCACCCTGGCCTATGCCGGACACATCTTAGGGAGAGAGAGCGAGAGGGAGACAAACCCACGCCTACACAAGACATTTTGTCACCCAAGCCAACCCTTGAAAAGGCTGCTTTGCAGAGCCAAAACAAGAAGAATGGTGCGTTTTGCAGCCGCCGCCCACTGCAATGAATCTGAATAACTCCTCCTTTAGGGCGCAAGCAACTCCCCTCCCCCTTGCAGTCTTTCCAATTCACGATACAAAAAGACGGACAGGACAGGTTGCCTGACTTTCCGTCACTGCCACCCTTTGCCATCCTTACCCGTAGAAAGCCCTTTCATCATCCCCAAACCCTAATCTTTTCCCTTTCCTTCCCAGCCCCCAAACCCTGCCCTCTGTACCTTTCTCACCACCCGCTTCCCTTCTCCTGTCATCCCCCTACCACCCGGGAAAAAAAGAGATTGCCCCCTCCTTCCACTAGCCCACCCTCCCACCCAAAGAACAACTTCTTCTGCGCAGCTTGTTTTCTAGGCAGCAGCGCTATTGTGATGTCATCGGGGGGCATTGTGACAAGCCGCCAGTGTTCCGTCTCTTCATGTTGTGCACAGTTCAAACGGAAAATACATCAACAGGCAGACTACAGAAAAGCTTACTATCAAAGGTTAGAGGGGGGCTTTCTCAGAGGGCTTTTTACAGTTTTTCTATTCCCAATTAGCCGTTTAAGTGTACTTATTGAAAGTAGTAATTCTTTCATAGGCCGCCCTTTCTTAGTATTTGACGTTCCTTATATTGCGGTATGAGGCTTCGCAGTAGGTTGCAAACATTCATCACCCATGACTGTCCCCAATTGAGCTCAGAAGCTCAATGTCTATCATGACCTCTCTTTTAGAATGTCCAAGAGCAAGCAAACTATTCCTCCAGGAGAGGGCGCCAACAGACTACTAAAGAGATCATCATTACTCAAAGAAAACCCCAAAAACCAATGCATGATAGGAATAAACAGGTAACTTTCTTTGGAGTGGAAGCGGAGAGATCGCACCAGATGCCAATTCTAGATGTTATCACACCTGTGGTCACTGCAGCAGCAGGTGAATCCACTTTGTCCAAAAGGGATCTATTCCATTCAATTGCAAATGATCTAGATAAGACAGAGAACTGCAGCACGGGGACATAGCCGAGTTGGTCAGGTTGAGTGGTGATGAGTTTGCTATTTGGATGAATAAAGAAAGTCAAAAGTGTGAAAGATAAAAAACAAAAGGAGGAAGTGTGAAAAGTGAATGGGCCAAATTGAGGTGCATATGAAGACGTATGCTTTCTTCCAATTCATTAAATCGGGCTAATATGAATCAGGTGAATTGAGTTCTGCTTTTGGAAACTGGGTTAAGAAGGGGTGCACCGTTCCTGGAGGTACTGCAATACCAGGTCAATGCGTGGAGTGGACAGAGCAAGCTCTTTTTCCATCTCCCTGTTCTAAAAATCCATTTAATATATGGTCCCCAGATAGGGGACGTATCAGATATTAAACTGATAAGAACAGATACTACACTTGATCTTAGCCAAAAGGCCGAGAAGCGATAACCAGAATTGGTTTGGGCCTCGAGTGGCACCCTGGCCTATGCCGGACACATCTTAGGGAGAGAGAGCGAGAGGGAGACAAACCCACGCCTACACAAGACATTTTGTCACCCAAGCCAACCCTTGAAAAGGCTGCTTTGCAGAGCCAAAACAAGAAGAATGGTGCGTTTTGCAGCCGCCGCCCACTGCAATGAATCTGAATAACTCCTCCTTTAGGGCGCAAGCAACTCCCCTCCCCCTTGCAGTCTTTCCAATTCACGATACAAAAAGACGGACAGGACAGGTTGCCTGACTTTCCGTCACTGCCACCCTTTGCCATCCTTACCCGTAGAAAGCCCTTTCATCATCCCCAAACCCTAATCTTTTCCCTTTCCTTCCCAGCCCCCAAACCCTGCCCTCTGTACCTTTCTCACCACCCGCTTCCCTTCTCCTGTCATCCCCCTACCACCCGGGAAAAAAAGAGATTGCCCCCTCCTTCCACTAGCCCACCCTCCCACCCAAAGAACAACTTCTTCTGCGCAGCTTGTTTTCTAGGCAGCAGCGCTATTGTGATGTCATCGGGGGGCATTGTGACAAGCCGCCAGTGTTCCGTCTCTTCATGTTGTGCACAGTTCAAACGGAAAATACATCAACAGGCAGACTACAGAAAAGCTTACTATCAAAGGTTAGAGGGGGGCTTTCTCAGAGGGCTTTTTACAGTTTTTCTATTCCCAATTAGCCGTTTAAGTGTACTTATTGAAAGTAGTAATTCTTTCATAGGCCGCCCTTTCTTAGTATTTGACGTTCCTTATATTGCGGTATGAGGCTTCGCAGTAGGTTGCAAACATTCATCACCCATGACTGTCCCCAATTGAGCTCAGAAGCTCAATGTCTATCATGACCTCTCTTTTAGAATGTCCAAGAGCAAGCAAACTATTCCTCCAGGAGAGGGCGCCAACAGACTACTAAAGAGATCATCATTACTCAAAGAAAACCCCAAAAACCAATGCATGATAGGAATAAACAGGTAACTTTCTTTGGAGTGGAAGCGGAGAGATCGCACCAGATGCCAATTCTAGATGTTATCACACCTGTGGTCACTGCAGCAGCAGGTGAATCCACTTTGTCCAAAAGGGATCTATTCCATTCAATTGCAAATGATCTAGATAAGACAGAGAACTGCAGCACGGGGACATAGCCGAGTTGGTCAGGTTGAGTGGTGATGAGTTTGCTATTTGGATGAATAAAGAAAGTCAAAAGTGTGAAAGATAAAAAACAAAAGGAGGAAGTGTGAAAAGTGAATGGGCCAAATTGAGGTGCATATGAAGACGTATGCTTTCTTCCAATTCATTAAATCGGGCTAATATGAATCAGGTGAATTGAGTTCTGCTTTTGGAAACTGGGTTAAGAAGGGGTGCACCGTTCCTGGAGGTACTGCAATACCAGGTCAATGCGTGGAGTGGACAGAGCAAGCTCTTTTTCCATCTCCCTGTTCTAAAAATCCATTTAATATATGGTCCCCAGATAGGGGACGTATCAGATATTAAACTGATAAGAACAGATACTACACTTGATCTTAGCCAAAAGGCCGAGAAGCGATAACCAGAATTGGTTTGGGCCTCGAGTGGCACCCTGGCCTATGCCGGACACATCTTAGGGAGAGAGAGCGAGAGGGAGACAAACCCATGCCTACACAAGACATTTTGTCACCCAAGCCAACCCTTGAAAAGGCTGCTTTGCAGAGCCAAAACAAGAAGAATGGTGCGTTTTGCAGCCGCCGCCCACTGCAATGAATCTGAATAACTCCTCCTTTAGGGCGCAAGCAACTCCCCTCCCCCTTGCAGTCTTTCCAATTCACGATACAAAAAGACGGACAGGACAGGTTGCCTGACTTTCCGTCACTGCCACCCTTTGCCATCCTTACCCGTAGAAAGCCCTTTCATCATCCCCAAACCCTAATCTTTTCCCTTTCCTTCCCAGCCCCCAAACCCTGCCCTCTGTACCTTTCTCACCACCCGCTTCCCTTCTCCTGTCATCCCCCTACCACCCGGGAAAAAAAGAGATTGCCCCCTCCTTCCACTAGCCCACCCTCCCACCCAAAGAACAACTTCTTCTGCGCAGCTTGTTTTCTAGGCAGCAGCGCTATTGTGATGTCATCGGGGGGCATTGTGACAAGCCGCCAGTGTTCCGTCTCTTCATGTTGTGCACAGTTCAAACGGAAAATACATCAACAGGCAGACTACAGAAAAGCTTACTATCAAAGGTTAGAGGGGGGCTTTCTCAGAGGGCTTTTTACAGTTTTTCTATTCCCAATTAGCCGTTTAAGTGTACTTATTGAAAGTAGTAATTCTTTCATAGGCCGCCCTTTCTTAGTATTTGACGTTCCTTATATTGCGGTATGAGGCTTCGCAGTAGGTTGCAAACATTCATCACCCATGACTGTCCCCAATTGAGCTCAGAAGCTCAATGTCTATCATGACCTCTCTTTTAG